>NC_058158.1:12504056-12764878 GCF_020080835.1 Cotesia glomerata | reverse complement strand
CGCGCTCGACGGCGTTTGACGTTGATACTAAATTTTGAATCTGTATTAGCTGATATCCTTTGTCATCTTCCTACTAATTTCGTACGTAACATACCTGATTATTTGTGTAATGAAGACTTAAGAATATTAAAAGGTTATTAGGTATTTACAAGTCTATAAATCGGAAAATTTTTGTATATTTCAAGCCCAAAAAAAAAGGAGCTCTAGAAATTCCTCATTAGTTTGATAAGGTGTATTAGACTGTCTTTTTTTATTATTTTGTAAACGCAGTATTGAACAGAATAAAAATTTTAATAAATAAATTAAAGAAAACAAAGTTCTTATAATTACAACTTTCAATTTGATCCCTTGACACTCCTGCTAACTTTTTGGTATTGTTTAATTTTGTGATGAGCAATTCGGTCCACGTGGTGAGAAAATATTGTAAGCTTACAGTAAGTTAACGACTTCTTTTGGTAAAAACCATTTTTAAATTTTATTTTGAATGTCTGAAATTATCCAAATAAAAAAAATTGACTTAAAGTTACCTTACTTTTTTAACTTTCCGCTAAAAAAATTGAAAATTTTTTAAAATTCGGGAAGTTGTTGGTTTTACCTCGCTTTGCAAAAATCGAGTTTTTCTCAGATCTCGACTTTTTCAGGTCACAGGAAGTTTCCCTGACTACCCCCATGATGTTGTCCCTATGTTTGTGTGTGTAATGAGATATTCTATCTGGGGGGCTTCACACCTGTACCCTACTAAACGAAAAAATATTTTCTCAAAATTTTTTATGAAACCATAATTTATTTGATATTTTTTCTTCATCATCATCATCATCATCGAAGAGTAATTATTGACAAAAAAAATTAACGCAAGATTAATTTTTGAAAGAATTAATTGCGGTAAATATATTTTTGACTAAGAAATTTTTATGGAAAAATTATGAATTGAGAAATCTTACCATGAAAAAAAAGAGACAATGCTTGCAAAAATCAATCTTACTGTAATTTCTTTGTCAATAATTACACCGGCACACAAAAAAAAAAGTTAGTACTTTTGACGGGACCCATATATCTTAATGTATTTCGACCCGCTGACTTCGAATTTGAGGTCAGTTTGACCCGTACACCGTCAAATTTTCGAGAAAACTTTGAAAAACCGAAAAAAATGACGAAAATCGGCAGTTTAGGCGATTTAAAAAATTTTTTTGACCTAAACTAAGCATGATTTTTATGTATTTCGGCCCGCTTAATACTTATCTAAAGTTTATTTAGACCATAAGCCATTAAAATTTTAAGTAAATTCCAAAAAACCCTGAAAAATTGCAAAAAAAGAAAAAAATTCCAGATATTGTGTTAAACAAAATTTTATAAAATTAGATCAATCATGATTCGCATGTATTTCAATCCGCCAAATATAAATCTCAAATTTATATGGCTCAGACATCTCTAAAAATCTAAATAAATGGCAAAAAACCACTGAAAATCAAAATAAATCAAGTCCGTTATGATAAAAATCAATTTTTAAATAAAAATAAAAAATCTTTACAATGTTACCCGATCTGTGGAATATAAATTTTAAATTTTTTGACCTAAATCCTTAAAAAATTTTAATTCTTTAAAAAAATCTTTTCAAAACCGTTTATTTTTTAATTTTAATTTGTTCTCCGCTTATATCTAACCCTTTTATCTTCAAATGACCTACATAAAGGGTTTCTCTTTCGATTTCTTATTTTCTCAGGTAGATCTCTCTTCAGTCATAAGTCTCTTTTAGTGTGGTCGAATGAACTACTGGAATCACTGCCAAAATGTTTCCATTATGAAGAAGCACAGCTTTGAGACTTCTCTTAGACGAATCAATAAAAAGCCTCCATTAATCGTCTTTATATGTGTTTGGTTTTAACTCATTAATCAAACCTTCCACATCTGAACAGTATACTAATGAATTTTCGCTCTTGAAAAATTTTTGGAACTCTTCTCTATCACGATAAAAATAAGCTGTGGTGTCTTTAGCTAATAAATTTTTCTTCCTTAAGGCTGATGCTAAATGTTCAGCTTTTATTTTGGATAGTCCTAAGTCTTGCTCAAGGTCATTCAATTTTAATTGGTTGAAGACTTCAGGATTTTTACTTTGACTAACACTATCAGGCACGTATTCTTCGGCCTCAGAATTGATTTCTTCGAAGTCATCGTCAACTTCCATATCTTGATCCTCATTCATCGGTTCAGGAACTGCAGGTTCTTCGACAACCAACATTTTTTCTGATCCCGAGTCGAAATTTTAAAACCCCAGTTCAACCTAGTAGAGCCTGATTCCTTTGATGTAGACATATGCCGCTCTAATTTAAGAACCTTTTTCAACCTAACTCGTATTGCATCAGGGTGAGGAGTATTGAGTTGGGGTTTAGTTCAAATTTTAAAACTCTGTTTAAACCTTATTCATCTAAATTCAGGTCGTAGAAGAGTGAGCTGGGGTTTAATGAGAATTTTATCGCGTAGGCTTCCTAGGGTGAAATAGAGATTAAAACTTTATACATTTTTCAAAATAAATAAGAGTAATAAAAATTATTATCATTATTTTGAAAATGTATTACAGTAAAACGTGCGAAAAAATCACAACAAAACCATTTATAAATTTTTTATGCTTAATAAACTGCGTCAAATGCTTTTTTAAAAATTAAAATCGAACGACGCGTTCAAAAATTATATTTGTTTAAAAATTCACAAAATTTTTTTTCTCAGTATTTTTTCGACATAACATTTAAATTTCTTAACCAAACGATATTTGCCCGGAAATCCACTTTTTTCGCTTTAAAAACTGTGTTGAAAACCATTTGGAAAATTAAAATCGATCGACGCGTCCAAAAGTTACAGCTGGTTGAAAATTTACAAAAATTTTTTTTTGATATTTTTCGAAAATAATTACCGGGCTTCTTTAACCTTTCAACATAAACCCGTATATACAAATTTTTTTTTTCATTACTACTCTAAAAACTACTTTGAATACCGTTTTAAAAATCAAAATCGAATGATATGTTACAAAATTATACCTTATAAAAATTTCAAAAATAATTTCTTCCAAAATTTTTTCGAAATAATTTTCAGATATTTTAACTATTTAACTATTCGTGTGTTTATATTTTTCGTGCTTTAAATAAAAAATTATGGTTTGTGCAAGAATAATTTAAAAATATACGAAAGATCAAGTTTTTCTACTTAAAAATTTGACCTAATTGGTCAAATGGTCAAATGGTCAAATGGTCAAAAGGTTGAAAATGTAAAAACTCGCGATGAATTGGCCAAGTTAAATGATAAGTTAGTTACTAATGCTAATAATACAAGCCAAATTGAAACAAAGTTGGTCACACTTACAGAACAACTTAATACTAAAACACAAACGCTATCAGATGAAATTTTACTACTAAAATCTGTTGCCATGATAAATCCTGATGTCTCGGATCTATTACCTTCTTCGCATCCTACATCGGAACTAGTGATCTCAGGTATTCCAGAGTCAGTGTCACTTCATCTCTCACCGGAAGATATCACAACGGACATTTTGAATAAATTGTTTATATCAGATTTAAAATCAGACATTTTGTGTGTACGTGAAATCAAGAAAAAGACTAAACCAAATGATGATACCAATAATCAACGATCTAAGAATGATAGACCACTTTTGCATTCCTATATGTTGAAATTAAAGTCTTCTCAAATTCGCGATTTCATTATCGAAAAGAAAAGAAAACAGAAAGTGCTTTCTGTAAAAGAAACCTTTCCGACTATCGTAGATAAAGCATTCAAAGGAAATATTTATTTAAACGAATTTCTACATCCTCATACTTATAAATTACTGTTAGCAACTAAATTAAAGGCTAAAGATGTTAATTTTAAATATGTATGGGTGCAAAATGGTACTATCTTAACAAAGAAAAATGATGACTCACCCGTCATTAAAATTTTATCAGAGTTAGATTTAAGTAAATTAAATTAACAATTAACAGAGTTAACTGAATCTTCAAATCATGATTTTAAGTCACTTAGAGTATTAAGTTTAAATATAAATAGTGTAAATGGTCATATTGCACAATTAATAAATTTAGTTGCGGAAATAAAACCTCATATCATAACTTTAACAGAAACTTGGCTTAAACCATCTCATGATAATTCAATTTTAGTTTGAAAGATTATACAGTATTTCTGAAGAGATAGAACATTGAAACATCTGGACACTGGTCGTATGGTTGTTGGTGGTGGTGTTGCTTGTTTAATCCATAGGTCTTTGAAATCGAAAATTGTACACATCTCGATATCAGATTACTTAAACCAGCCTGAATTTATAATCCTGGATGTTGCTTCACTTGCTGGAGCACATCTTCTTTATCTGTAGTCTATAGGCGGCCAAATGGCAATTTATTAAATGAATTTTTGAGATTCACACAAACTTAGCTTCGCGTTATAAAAATTTCATAATAACTGGCGATCTAAATTGCGATTTATTGACTAGTTCATATGTGTCTAACCACTTAAAAACATTTATTTTAGAGTTATCGTTACACTCTGTTCCTTATGGTGCTACACATCATACCCGAAATAAAGATTCATGGTTAGATGTAGTATTTCTGGACAATAATTCCAAACAGGGTATGTTCTTTAAGTCAAATCATCCGTTCATCAGTGGTCATGATTATTTATTTTGTGAGTACGTTTTTGATACACCTAAGAAGCTGGATAAATTTATTACTTACCGAAAATTTACAAATTCAAATCAAACTGCCCTTTCAAGCTCTCTTATGCAAACTCTAAATCTAACTCAAGTGCCTCTAGATTCTGTCGACCCAAACTATTTATTCGATATGTTTAAAACTAATGTCTTAGCATGTCTGGATGAATTTGCTCCGTTACATACACGTAAAGTCATAAGACCACCAAATCCATGGTTAACAAGTGAACTTAAATCTAAATGCAAAGAACGGGACTCTCTGTATAAGCGGGCTAAGAGGTCCAGAAATGATAACTTGTTAGCGTTATTCAAGTTAAAAAGAAAGGAGCTTAAATGGGAACTTAAAGAAGCTCGTGAAAATTATCTAAATAAACAGCTCTTGAATTTGCCAAGTGGGACGTCCGTATGGAGTAAATTAAAACATCTGGGTTTAGTAAAGAGCTCAAATTCTTCTCCGCTTAATTATTTTGAGTCTGCTGAATTAAATGAACATTACGCAAAAAATAGTTAGAAAACATCCACCATGTGATGAGTCATTTTTAAATTCATTATTGAGTTATCATAGTTCTGAAGTAAATTGCTCATTTGAATGGTCCGAAATAGATATAGTTGATGTAACTAAAGCTGTTAAACTCACTTTGTTGAAATCAAAAGGTAAAAGCCCAGACGGAGTAGATTTAAAATGGCTTAGTAATCATGTCCCACAAATTTCTCTGTTCCTTACAGCTTTGTTCAATCGCTCTTTGAGTACCGGTATTTTTCCTCATGATTGGAAAACTATATTTATTGTCCCATTAAATAAAGTTACCCCACCAAAGTCACCTTCGGACACTCGCCCTATAGCAAATACTTCCCATCTTAGTAAAGTCTTTGAAAGAATCATAGCTAATCAAGTGGTAAATTACTTGGAAACTAATGATTTAATTGATAAATATCAATCAGGTTTTAGGAGACATCACGGGACTCATATAGCTCTATTAAAATTGGTAGATGATATTCGACAATCTATGGATAGAAATAAGCTAACCCTCTAAGTACTATTTGACTTAACAAAAGCTTTTGATTATGTAGACCATAAAGATATCCTTATAAACTTAGTGAAATTAGGCTTCTCACTTAATACAATCAATTGGTTTTACTCATATTTAACAAATAGAAGCCAGTCTGTAACTGATAGTATGAGATCGACTACTGAGTTCTTGAATACTACGTCTGGTGTTCCGCAAGGCTCAGTGTTAGGCCCTATTTTATTTCTTGTAATAATGAACTCAGTCGCATCTCGATTGGTCCATTGTAAGCATGGTTTATTTGCAGACGATAAATTTATTTATCAACACTTTTATGCTTATCAGTTACATGATGCAATTACTAATGTCACATCAGACGCTCAGGCAGTTGCTGACTGGGCGAAAGATCACGGTCTAGAGATAAATTTGAATAAAACTAGTGTTATGTTAATAGGTACTACTAGTAAATTAAAAATGATCCAGCGTGAAAGCTTACCACCCATCATTGTAAATGGCGTTGCATTACCATATACTGACCATTCAAAGTGTCTGGGATTACATGTTTCAAGTAATTTATCTTGGAATCTGCATGTGTCGAAAATTGTGAGTAAAATAAACTCAGCGTTGTATAGCTTAAAGTTACGCAAAAATATTTATAGTACTGATATAAAGAGGTTGTTAGTTTCTGCAACTATTTTACCTTTAATAGACTATTGCTCTATAGTATTAACTGATGCTACGTATGATAATAATCGTAAGTTGCAAACTGCTATGAATTCTGCAATTCGTTTTATTTATAATTTAAAACGCGACGAACATATTTCACCATATAGACGAAACCTAGGTTGGCTATCAATTAAAAGTCGTCGAATCTACTATCTCTCTTGTTTCTTCTATAAATTGCTAGATACAAATAAACCCTGTTACTTACGAGAATTGTTTACTGATATTACTGGAGTAAGGCGTGCCGATCGTTTAGCAGCAAAGAAAAATAATGTGAAATTCACAATGCCGAAATTTTTAACATCCTGTTTTGAATATTCATTTGTAGTTTCATCAATTCGACTATGGGAAGAGTTACCATCGGAAATTGTATATGCAAGCAGTATTGAAATTTTTAAAAATAAACTGTACGACTACTTATTTAATATAGATGTATGAGCTTTACCTTTGAATTCATTGATGTATTTCTTAAATCTTAGTTTCATGTCTCTGAATATATTCTGTACAAAGTGTTTATAATATTTATAATATTAGGATTACTTGGTATTAATCTGTGAAATTGTAAGCTACTGTAAATTTTTAAATCTGAACTAACCATTATTGTAAATCACTCATTGTTGATCGATATCATAATCTATTCATATGTGTTTACTCTATCACACTTACCTATTGTACATTCAGTTAACTCAAACTCAAAATTATTCAATAAATAATTACTCTATAAATTTTTATACCAAACACTTAACTTAAGTTAGATTAAATAAATTACTGTATCAATTAAACTTGTAATTTAACTTTGTCATTTGGCAATTTGCCTTGGCATAAACCAATAAATCTAAATCTAAAATCTAAATCTGATTGCTAAAAGAATAGTTTGCCAAATTAAAAATTTAAAGAATGAACAAATAGCACAGTTTTTCACATTTTGAACTCGAAGAGCTCAAAAATATAATTTTTGTGTCGCAGCTTTTGAAGCCCCATAAAGGATCTTTAAGTTTAAATTGATTAAACGAAAAATTTTGAAATAATTCCGAAAAAACAGTTTTTTCGGTTTTCTTTCGACAACGATAACTCACGAGCGAATTAACCGATTTTGACCGGGTTGGCGGCGATCGACGTGGATTTTTAATGTTAAGAGCTGAATAGTTTTTGAAATCAATCGGTGAAGCCGTTTCAAAGTTATTAAAAAAAAAACACATTTGAAAAAAATTTTTTTTGTAGTTTTTTTTAAATTTCTCAAAATCTACCGGTTCGAATCGATCCCAATTATATTCAAAATCTAAGTTTGGTCAAGCCCTTTTGAATGACGCCAATCGCGATACACACATACACACACATACATACTTACATGCATACTTACATACATACAGACAAACGGACACCATCGCGGAAACAATCGGGGAAGCTTCCTAGGACCTCAAAACGTCAACATCCGTTGAAAACTTGATTTTCAAAAAACGGGGTAAAACCAATAACTTCCCAACTTTTGAAAATTTTCAATTTTCTTAGCGGGAAGTTAAAAATTTAGGCAATTTTCGCGATGAAATTTTTTAAGCACTTTGTAAGCAACGTTGTAAAATTAATAATAATAATCACAGTAATATTTACCATGACATAAGAAATAATAATAATATTTAATCACATGAGTTAATTTTAATTTTGTCAGTTGTAGCTTAAATGGAAACAAATATTTCTACTGTATGACTAGTCTTCGAGTAGCAGAGGGGATCCAGTCTTGCTTCGTAATCGTGAGGTCTCGATTTCGAATCCCAGTAAAGCTGAGTTTTTTTCAACGGAAATTTGTGTTTTCTTCGTCGTTTCTTCTGTCTTCATTTCGATATCATTATTCTTGTATAATTATAAATTAACATTACTAATAGTTATCATTACCTTAACAGTCATGCAAATAATAACATGAAGTAACCAACAGTTAAATGATAATTTTTTCTTTTTTTTTACTATGAATATAACCAGTTTAGGCTATTAAGGTTGAACTAGGTTGAAATAGGTTTTAATAAAACCCTGCCTGATACTTTTTCGTCTGAGAAACAAAAAATCGTATACATCGTGCAATCCCAGCTAGGCTCTAAAAGAGTGAAAGAGTTTTATTAAGAACCTTCTTCAACCTAACTCGTCTGAAAACGGACTTAAGTAGACGTTACCAGAGTGAAACGAGGTTTAGTATCAATGCAGTTCCTTATTTCTTAAAACCTATTTCATTCTGTTTCACCCTGAATTAGACTATCTCAGGTTAAAATGGGTTTTAAGCGAAAAAAAATTTCGACTCGAGATTGTACAATTGATTTTACGTTGGCATATTGAATTTTATGTTTGGTTGTCGAAGTAAAACCTGCAACGTTCGTCATGCAAAAGTAGCAGTTTTTTTGACTCGTCGGTGCAGACCAAATCACGGGTTTTAAAAATTTGAAGTACTGTTGATTTTCTGTCTGCTTCCAACAAGTTAGCATCTTGTAACACCGACTACAAACGGAATGTGGTACCCAAGCTGCTTCCCAGGGACTCTGCCAGACGGTTCTGTTGCCTGCCGTCACCACGTGGAGGTGTCCTCGTTACAGGCACAAGCATTCAAGCAAGAAATCAGGAATGCTGAAAATTGCGATGAAAAGAAGGAGTTCCGAAAATTCATCAGTGTACTGACCAGATGTGAAAGGTTGTATTGATTCATTTAAGATAAGTTTAAAAACTGTGCTTCTTCATAATGGAAACATATTAGCACTGATTTACAATTTGCAAATCGTATTAGATGAAATAAAGTATTCGGAACATCCATGGAAAGTTTGTGGTGATATAAAATTTGCAACAGCACTGTTCGACTAACAATCAGGGTTCACAAAATATTCTACTATTTATGTTTGTAGGATAGTTGAGATCGAACAAATCACTATGTTAACGATGCCAAATAAGAAGAAGGAATTGTTGGTCCCCGAACAGAACCTCGAATTCGAACTTTATTTCAATTACAACTTAGGGTTGCTTGATAAATCTTGAATTGCACATTTTACATTCTTACTTTCTACACTTTCCTGTAAATCTTGGCGATTACAGTGACGAGTGAGGCGGAGATTCCACCAAAACACCAGTGTAATGAAAACGATATTAAAAAAAGTAGAATTAACTAAAATTTTTTGAGGATTTAGGTCAAAAAATTTAAAATTTATATTCCACAGTTCGGATAACATGTTAAAAATTTTTTATTTTTATTTAAAAATTGATTTTTATCATAACGGACTTGATTTATTTTAATTTTCAGTGGTTTTTTTGCCATTTATCTAGATTTTTTTTTAGAGATATCTGAGCCTTATAAATTCGAGATTTATATTCAGCAAATCGAAATACATGAGAATCATGATTGATTCAATTTTATAAAATTTTTTTTAACAAAATATCTGGAATTTTTTTGCTATTTTTTTCTTTTTTTGCAATTTTTCAGGGTTTTTTAGAATTTACTTAAACTTTTAATGGCTTATGGTCTAAATAAACTTCAGATAAGTATTAAGCGGGTCGATATACATAAAAATCATGCTTAGTTTAGGTCAAAAAAAATTTTTAAATTATTTTAAATCGCCTAAACTGCCGATTTTCGTCATTTTTTTCGGTTTTTCAAAGTTTTCTCGAAAATTTGACGGTGTACGGGTCAAACTGACCTCAAATTCGGACTCAGCGGGTCGAAATACATAAAGATATATAGGTCTCGTCAAAAGTACTGACAACTTTTTTTTTTGTGTGCCGGTGTTACTTATCGATGGTGTGATGACGATGATGATAATGATGATGATTGATGGTTAAAATATTGGATAAATTATGGTTTTGTGAGAAATATTTGAGAAAATACATTTTTTTATTGTAAAGTCCAAGGGTGAAGCATCGGTAGAGGTTGGGGGTGAAGCTCTCCAGATAGAATATCAGGTTAATTTTGGTTTAATGAGAAATTTTGATGATGATAAATGTCTATTGTAAGAAATGTTTGGGCAGCATATATTTTATGAGAAATTTTCGCTGACAAATTATGGCATGAGAAATGATTATAGATAAAAAAAATTAGGAAAATGGTTGACCCTGAAGCCCATCCCTGCTAATTCCATACCTAAGCCCTTAAAATTGCACTTATGACGTTTTTGATCTCTTCGAGCTCAAAAATACAATTTATGTGTGATGTTGAGCTCTCCGAGCTCCAAGAGATAGCTTTTCTATACTTTTGAGCTATTCGAGGTCAAAAGTCTGATGGAAATTTGATAAAACTATTTTTTGAATTTTCAAACCGCAATAACTTTTGAATGAATGAACCGACTTTCACGCGGTTGATAGTATTCGACGCAGTTTTTTTACCTCATCAAGGATTTTTAAATTTGAATTGATTGAACTAGGAATTTTGGAGTAATTTTAAAAAAATCATTTTTTTTTGTTTTCTTTCGTTTACGATATCTCTCGAACGAATCAACGAACCGTTTAAAAGTTATTCCAAAAAAACCACATTTAAAAAAAATTTTTTCGAAGTTTTTTTCAGATTTCCCAAAATCTATGGGTCCAAATCCGTTCAAATTTACAGGAAATTAAAGTTTGAGGGAACTCTTTGGAACGTCGTTTGATAAGTTCCGTTCGGTTTAGTCGTTCAAAAGTTATAAGTGGGCACATACTTTCACATATACGTAAACTTAGTGACAATATCGCGGGGGTAGTCAGGGAAGCTATCTGTGACCTTAAAATGTCGAAATCTGATGAAAACTCGATTTTCGCAAATTGAAGTAAAACCAATAACTTACAGATTTTCTTAGCGAGAAGTTAAAAAAGCCATGCAGCCTACACATAAATACACACACGTCATTTGAAATTCATACTTAATTTTGAAACTGTATTAAATTATATACCTCCTAATTTTATAAGTAGCTTACCTGATAAGTTTGTGATCGGACTTTAAGATACTTTTTAAGAAGTGGTAAAAATTCTTTGAGCTCAAAACTTTGATATTTTCAAATTACTTAACTAGATTTAAGTTTTTTTTGGTAAATGAAATTACTTGCTTTATTGATAAATTGTTCAATGAACTACTAGTTGTAGGCGCAATATTGATTACATGATATGAAATTCAGTCATAACATACAGTTTGTTTTGCTTAAGAATCTACAAAATTATCATGTTATATTATGACAATTCAGATGTCAATCAAAATGAAATTTGATTTGTGTAATTACTTTATTTAGTTTTTTAGCAAGCTGATTTAGAGTTGATGAAATGACGCACCATTACAGTGAATCGGCACTATTACAGTATAAAAATTCAGGTATTTTATTATCAACGATTCTAATAACTAACGAATCTTCTGATAACAAGTTGGTAAATAGATAAATTTTCACGATAGCTAGTGATCTATTTCTATTATACAGTCGAACTATTAAGAAAACTATTTTGAAGAAATTAATTTTTTTTTTTCAATCAAGAACAAAATTTCTCACACTAAAAAAATATACTTAAACCAAGAATATATCTCTGGGCTCAAGAATTCTTTTTCTTGATCCAAGGAAGTCATTTTCATCAAAATAGTTTTCTTGGCCCCAGACTTTCTTTCTTGGCGTAAGCTAATCTTTTTATCAGTGTATGAACTTAAGGTTTCTCCATGTTAGTGCATCCTTGTGCTTTATGCTGAAACTTAGTAATAAGACATAGTAATAATAATCTACTGACAATTTAAGAAATACAAATCAACGGTAGCTAACAATAAAATATTTTAACAATTATTCTCTTATCTAAATAAAAGAGTATATTTTGTAGGGTGTGCGAATATTCGAGTTTACGAATAATTCGCCTCGAATTCGAATCGAATTATTCGATTCGAATTTCGAATCGAATATTCGAATAATTCGAATCGTTCGAATAATTCGAATCGTTCGAATAATTCGAATAGTTCGAATAATTCGAATCGTTCGAATAATTCGAATCGTTCGAATAGCTCAAATAATTCAAACAGTCGTTTTCTGTTAATAAACTGATTAATTTTTGTGTAAAAATTAATTTGTTTTATTTTATTTGACTAAATAAAGTCTTCATAATTATTCGATAGTAAAGTCTGCTTATTATTTGTAATAAATATCTCTTGGTGTATTCGGACTCCCCGCCTCGGGGCACCTCGCTATTTTGACATTTTTCCGGAAAAATTCGATTTCTTTAATAAATGAGATCTACAGGCACGATAGATCAGACATTGAAAAAGTGTAAATATAGACTATGGAAATTCTATAGCTTTATCTCTAGCTAAGATTATTTAAATTAATTTATTTTTCTCTTAACTGAAATAAATTACGTCTATAGCTATATTACATTATAGTAATATTTACATAGCCCACATGAATTTTTTATGAATTTTATATATTCCACAAATATGGGAAATATCATATAGGTTTATAAAATATATGAAAAAATCGTGTGCGTACTCAAATGAAAGGTCTCGATGAGCGTAACATCAGGATGAGCTTATGTCTTAAAAAATGTCAAGAATTGAAGAATGACTTTGTATTTTGTCTACTGATGATATGTTTAACGAACGATACAAGCTCATCCTCGAGTTACACTTATCGAGATCTATCATTTAAATACCCACACGAATTTTTATATATTTTATATATTTCACAAATATGATACACAGTAAAAAATTTTGCGTCATTGCGTCAAAAAATTATGTGTTAAAAATTTTTGTGTTAAATATTTAACACTTTTATGTGTAAATTTAACATTAATTGTGTTAAATTAACACAGAAAAATGTTAAATTAACACAAAAAAGTGTAAAATATTTAATATAAAATTTTAACACAAAATTTTTGACGCAATGACGCAAAATTTTTACTGTGTAAATATCATATCTATAAAATCTTTTATTAAAAAGCTTATGCGACGTATTCATTGTTGTCGCTTTTCATTGCTACCTTTACACTCTTTCAATGTCTGAACCATCGTGTCGTAGATCTTATTTAAAATAAAATCGAATTTTCCCGGAGAAATGTCAAAATGACGAGGTGCCCCGAAACAGGGGGTCCGAATTCACCAAGAAATATTTATTACAAATATAATAAGCAGCCTTTACTATCAAATAATTATGAAGACTCCTTTAGTCAAATAAAATCAAACGAATTAATTTTTACATAAAAATTAGTTAGTTTATCGACAGAAAACGACTGTTTCAATTATTTAAAATATTCGAACTATTCGAATTATTCGAACTATTCGAATTATTCGAATTATTCGAACTATTCGAATCATTCAAACTATTCGAATTATTCGAACTATTCGAATTATTCAAACTATTCGAATATTCGATTCGAATTTCGAATCGAATAGTACTATTCGATTCGATTCGATTCGAACACTATTCGCACACCCCTAATATTTTGTCAATTTACAGTCATAATATGTTATTTATTTTACTGTTGAGCATCATTTATTTTCATATATTCACTTTTTAGTTGATAGCATCATAACAAAGTTTCGGCACAAATTTTTTATTTAATAGTTGGTGGGAAGTGTTTAAAACGAGTTTCAGCAAATTAAGCGGAAGAGTCGAACAACAAGGTACGACTAGCAACAAATATTGGAACGATGCAAATAGTATATTACATACCTAGGCCAGTAAAATAAGAAAAGTCTCAGATCACATGTAATTGTTGGCCGAGGCAAAGCCGAGGTTGACAAACATGGGATCTGAGGCTTTCTTATTTACTGGCCAAGGTGTGTATACTATTTTTCTGCTCGACATAGCCGGAATGTGGCAACTTTGTTTAGCGCAGCGGCCAGAAAGTTGCCACTTTCCGGCTGGAGGGCAGAAAATCAATTAACAAAAACTATAACTTTAATAAAACAAGCAACATAAAAAAAGGGTAATATTTTGTAAAATAAATAAAATTTAAAAAAATGCAGTCTTACTTTAATCCTTTGAATTCTTCTTTCATTTCAGCAACAAATCTGTATGTTTCAATCGATGTAACTGTTCATAATATATATCATAGATAAGATAATATGCTTTTATTTACAAAGAATCACGTACATTTATACATATACAATATTAAGGAAAACTAGATAGGCTGATGAATATCTTAACGATTTAAAATTTCGATGCTTACTTATCAACTATTAATTTTTCCTAGAGTACAAAAAAATTCGTTTTTGCTTGTTTATTTCTCTCTTATTTATTTATTTATTTTTTTCTAATAATTAATCATTTTTGGACACAAGTTAAATGAGTGTTTACGAATGTTCAAGTACGATTAAATCAATATACCGATGACTGTTTTATTTTGTTTACAAGTATACTGGCGTAACAGTATTAAAGAATCAAGTCGTGATTTGTATTATAGTATTACATACGTGTGACGTCAACTAATTTGTCACAAGAATTATTGATGATGACGCAATAAGGTCGCATGTAAAGAAACGTTTTTTTTTTCTCACTTTTTTAATAAAACTCTATGAGATTATAAGTTATTTATAATTTACCTCTGTTTTTGTAAAGTATTTTTTTTTTTTTTTTTTTTTTAGGTATTGCCAATGCATTAGTCGACTATTTAAGATACGAAAACCATATCGATTTTCAAATTTTATACTAACTCATTACCAGTACAAGGATTTTCAGGATTTGGGAATATTCTAATTATTTATTTTCTATTTATTTTATTTTGCTCAGGAAATTGAATGGTTTTATCCTGATGACGTTAAAATTTCTGCCTAGGTTAAAATATCTGGCCTTAATTAATTTTTATAGAACTTGTTTAAGCTCTAATCTAGCCTTACTAAGTTCAAAAAACATATTGAGCTTATAATGATTCTGAAAGAGCTTAAATGAGCTTCAAATGGGACTTCATTAGCATTATCATAAGATCAATAGTCTCTCTAAGCTCTGTTAAGCTGGATTGAAGCTTACTTGAGTTTGATGAGAATTTATTGAAGCTACACTGAAAAAAAAAAATTCTTGACTGAAGGATAAATTTTCTTAGCTCAAGAAAATATTGAGGAAGATTGAAAATTTCTTGAATGAAGTCAAAGTTTCTTGAGCCAAGAAAATTTCTTCTTGCTCTAAAATAACTTTTGTCTTCCTAAAAATTTTCTTGGTGCAAGAATTTTTTTTTTTTGTAGATATTAAAACCCGTGTGTGTTTTAAAATTATTTACTGCGTACTTTTTCCTATTTAAAATTAGATAATTTGGAGGGAAAATTATAAGCAAACCAAAAAGTTCTCGAAATTAATAATTATATTGCTGAAATACGTACTATATTTCCTATACAGAAATGTAGTTTGCTATATGCAGCTTTTACTTAAACCTTGTTATTTAAAATCGTGACAAATCGTAGAATTTTATTGATCTCTAAGTAAACTAAAATAAAACTCAAGATAATTTACTCCTTTTATTTTATTTGTTATTTTGTTATTCATTTAAAACTTTAAACAAAACTATTTTTTTTTATTGAATTATTATTAATTTCATTTTAAAAATCCACGCTTAGGTTGTACTTTGGCACAAATAAAACACATTTTTATTATTATTGCACTTGGATACAAGAGTGTATACGTCTCATTCTTAATAAATTATTTACAAACAAATAGCATCTAGATATCTGTTGCAATTTAGAATTAAATCATTTGATAAAATGCAAGAGCCAATTTTTCAGATCATTTATTTTTATTACAGCAAATTTTGCTGATAGATGAAAAAAATTTCTTCGCATTTAATTGGTTAAAAAGCTATTTAAAAATAACAAATATTTTAGAAAAAATTATTCTTTATTAATAATTACTTTTAATTAATTAAATATTATTTATATATCGACATTAAATTCGTTTCTAGAGGGTTTTTTTCAACTTTTTAAATAATTTTTATTGCTTTTTACGAAAAAAAAAGCGCTGTTCTTTTCGTTGAAAAAACAAATGCTGAAGAATTGAAGTATTCATTAGTGGGAATAAGTGGTATGGTATGAGAAGAGAAGTGTTTATATTATAAAGGAGGGATGTTACCATAGATCAGAATAGCTATCAGCGAATGAAAACAGTATACACATTTAATAACACGGTTTTTAATCACCATTATAAGTAAATAATTATTTTTATCATCATTTTACTTCATAATCATTATCACCTTTAATTACTACTGACAATAATGATTTAGACTAATAGGTACATACAAAACAACACACAATTAAAACAATAACATAATATTAACTCGATGTTCACAATAATAATAACTAATAATAGTAATAATAATGATAATAAAAATAATATCAATAATAAAAGTAATTAATAATATTATTAATAATCTTAAAATCTTGTCGAACATTGTCCGTAACATAATAATCATCACTAATTACGATGGTACATAATTTCTTTAAATTAAACTATATAAAAAGCATCACGCTGACTAATTTTATCCGTCGACTCAATTCATAACCACTCATACTAGTTTTATAATTATACATATATTTTTGAGATGCATTACATGCTTTTAAACAGCGCCTTTAAATTAATTAATATTTATTTATTTTTGTCAGCAACACTTAGAATTATGCATTGTAATTAATGTTCATATTTTTTCTCGTTTATTACCACGGAGATTTATTTCAGAAGATAAGTAATAATTCTTGCTGATGGGAATGATTTCTAAAGTGTGTGAGAAAATTTATTTCAACACATTTAGTACTGAAAAAAATTAACTTTATTTATGAGAACAATTCTTGAACCAAGAAAATTATTTTGAAGAATTTTTTTTATTTTAAATCAAAATGAAAAATTCTTGAATTATATAAAATTTACTTAAAACAAGAAAAATTTTTTGGTTTAAGAATTTTTCTCTGAAATTCCGTCAGTTTTTTTTTTCAGTATGGAAACAAGTCTTGTAAAGAAAAAGTTGAAATTTTTGTAAATTCAGCTATTTCATTTTTGATTCTGAAAATGCTGAAGAAAATTTTATAAAAATTTTCCATTTAATTTTCGATACGTAGATTGAAAATTCAACTAATTTTATAATTTTATCAAGAACTATAAATTTTAGTTAAATTTACAAGAATAACTACCTGAACAGGTATCAATAAAAATTTACTTCAATTAGTGAATATTTACAACTCATATTTTAAAATTAGTTTTGAAAAAGTCAAAGCTATTAGAAAGTAATAAATTGTACCAAAAAAAAACATTTTTTAAGCAATTAATATTCTAAACTTGTAAAAAACTAGTGCGTTCAAAATAGCGATAACCCTTTAGCAGTCATGTCAAAATTTCGATTTACTTAAACTCTAGGCCAATGCCTCTTCCGAAGATACATGAGCGACTTTAATAAAAACCGAATATGCAATTTTTGCGCTTACGCCTATATTTTTTAAAGTGCATTAAACAATAATTATTTTACAAACTCTATATCAAATAAAACAGAGCAGTTCGACGAAGTAACTACTTCAGTAAAGAAGAAAAATTTGAATGTCAAAAAAGTTCTGACCGTTATTTCCGCAATAATACTTTGGAAAAAAAGTTACAGGGATTTTATAATGAGCTTGAGCAAAATACTCGTAGCTTGAGTGCTTAAGAGTTCATTATTAATTACAGAAAACGAAGAATTATAGAAATTTTAGAAAAAATTGGCAAAAAAATGTACAATTTATAACTATAAAGTATATACAATTGATTTTTTGTAATTTTACACTGATAAAAATTCCTAAGTAATTCAAGAGACAAATTTTTTTGTGAAGTATATAAATAATTTTTAAGAATTTCTTTGTTTTGATTCCAGGTGAAAAGTTTCTGAACTAAATAAAATTAACTTTTCCAAAAAAATTTTTCTGTTCCGAATCTCAAATTCTCTTGAATCGAATTATTTTTTCATCAGTGTTATGAGCCAAAAAAAAATGAGTTCATTTTTTCATAAAAATTTAGAAACCATTTCCATAAATAATTTATTCTCCGTGATAACGTAAAATTTAAAAAGTATACGTACACAACTTCAATGCAAGTGCTACGTACTCACACAACATATATAAATCATAATAATTTCTATACACTCACATAACAAATAGATCATAATAATAATACATATTTAAACAAGTTTGCCACCACAAAGCCTTTTTTAATTTATATTTTTTTTTTTTTTACTAAATTTGTGCTGATCAACGTTTCGAACTAATTAACTATTAATTTTAAAAATTAATACTCTGAAGCTTAGATCCAAATAATCCAATAGTTGAATTTAACAATAAAATAATTAGACATTTTCGTAAATTTAAGTATTATAATTAATATTTCACTGGGATGAACTATAAATAAAACTCGAAAAATACAAAAGCGTCATTATACAATAAAAATTACATTCGAAACGACGGTCAATTCATAAAATATTAAAATATCGAAAAAAGAAAAAAAAACATAAACAGATATTTTATCCTATCAGAGATCCAATGAAGCCGACGAAACACTTGAATTTTAATTTATTTTTAATCATACTTGCTTGTCAGTCACTCCTAAATTTTGGCCATTGTCACAAGGAGAGCTCACTATTTAACTGTGAGCGCCAATTGCAACGTATTAAGTACAATAATAATTAATCCAACGACCCGTCACGATTCGTTATTTCTTAATATTATTTTTCAATTTTAAAATTTTTACATAGATAAGAGTCATAGGTCATAAATCATAATAATTGCGATTTTACAAATGTTATTTATCAATAATCACATAATCCTCGGTAGATAATAAGTACAGTATTGTTAAAGTGAGTTAATCAAAAACACGACTGTATATGTCTCACCAGCGTATATTACATCAAATTAATCGAGTTTTACTGATTTATTGTTATCAAGTAATGAATAATAATCATTAAAAACTACTGATGGCTGGATGAGAGAAGCAAAAAAAATTTTTATTGATACGCGACGTTTTTCAAATTTCATATTTTTAATTTAGGTCGTCAACGAGATAATTGATAATTTTATTTTATGATAATAATAAATAAAGTCCAAGTCCTGAATCGATAAATCCTTTATCCGTGATCACCTAATTTAATGAGTCACCAATAATTAAACTCTAATTTATTGTTTAGTCAATATAATTATATGCGCGTAAAAAAAGTAATGCACGTTTTAAGGATTCAAGGGATCGATTAGGCGAGACTAATTTTTTAAAACTATAGTTTATTTATTTATAATTTATGTTCTATTCCATTAACTATATATTTATATGTAGAGAAATACTATCTCGTTACGAATTGGACAGATTTCTCAGTAGGGCCGAGCATATTGTACTATTATAATTGACCCAACCGATATCATTGCAACATTATATTCATCTCTTTCACATTAATTCAAAAATTTAATAAAACAAAACTTTCATCAAACGGAACGACGAAAGACAAAAACTTAATAATAATAATAATAATAAAAATAAAAATAATAATAATTAATAATAATAAGACAATATCGGTACGATACATAATTAAATATTAAATTTAAAAAACAATAAATTCATAAATAACAAAGCTCAAAGTTAATAGCAAAAAATTACTTTAATAACGAATGTAAATAATTTTGTCTTTCACCTTATTTTCTATAAATTATTACACCAGTCATACAGATTCGCTCAATCTTACTATCTCACTTACACATAGTGTATAGCAGTCAAAAAAATTACCTATTATATCATAATTTATAATATGTCCACTCGACACAAGTCTCTTGCCTCACTCATTACATATTATATATATATATATATTAATAGAAGAACCATGATCGAGTGTACGTGTACTATTACTTTAACTCATTAATGACATAGTATATTTATAAATTTATATATATAGCTATATATGTTCCTGTATGTGTATATGCATTAAGGTGTTGAAAAAAAATTATTTTCCTATCATCTAAAAAATTTCTTTTAAGTGTAAAAAAAAAAAATTTCCTAAAAACGCAACTTTGCAAGAAGTGTAAAAATCGTAATAATTTATCACCTGCTGAGGTTACGAAAAAAACATATGAGAGCTTTTTTGTAGAGAATTCAATTTCCAATAAAAATGTGTATCATAAAATGTATAAAAAATTTTTTTACGTGTTACTTTTGCGAGAAAAGGAAAGCTCGTTGTGTTTCTTAGAAAATTAAGATAGGAAGCTGCGCTGTTAGGAAAATATTTTTAAATCTAGAAGAAACGTTTTGTATGGTAAGAAAAGAAATTTTTTTTTTCTAAGCACCTTGATATGCATATACACGTACTTATATTATAAATAACGGATTCTCTGGGAGTTCGTACAAGCCCTGATGTTTCATAATTAGCAGTATTAACATCAATTTCATCACGGTCTTGATCACGAAAAGGTTTATAATTTTCTAAAATTACAAATTGCAAAGGTCTAATGATGATTGTTACCTAAAGCAAAACCAGGATCCTGATACTCAGGCGGCAAGACCATGGCTGGACTGATGGAAGAGCATTGTATGTTGATGATGAGCCGCCATATGAGCCAATTGATGGGAGGAGTGATGAGGATGATGAGAGTGAACAGCTGGAGATGCTGCTGAAGCAGTTGTACTGGTAGCATGAGGAGGCAGAGCTGCTGCTAGTTGTGATGATTGGGTAGTATGGAAAGTACTATGACTGTGAGTATGACTCTGGCTGACTGCTGCAGCAGCAGCTGCTGCCGCGGCTGCAAGACCGTGAGTATTATTACCACTGGTGTGTATTGAAGTGGAAGCATGATGTGGTTGGTGACCAAAGACGACCCCAGAGAAGGCTACGGGTCACTGATGATGTTTTGCAGAGCCATTTGCGTGGTGCGTCTGGCTGACTTGAACATGATGACTCGATGGCCCGTGAGTACTTCCAGGATGATGATGATTACCGCTAGCTGTACCGTGATGGTTCGCATTATTAGCACTGCTGTTATTGTTATTGTTAGTTTGTTGTGTTTGCCGCTGACTATTTTTCTTGTTTTTCATCCGACGATTTTGAAACCATATTTTAACCTGCCGCTCTGTCAGATTTAAATTCCGTGCTAATTCCCATCGCTTTTGTTTCGACACATAGGCATTAAACAGAAATTCTTTTTCTAACTCAAGAGTCTGAAACTTTGAATACGGTTTACGTTTCTTTCGCACTGTCACTTGTCCAGTCCACTCCAGTGGGTTCCCTCCTGCACAGCTAACGCCCATTCCAGGTACACTGACCGGCATGCCCAATGAACCTGTTGGAAACAAGGAAGATGGGGAGGAACCCCACATCACTTGAAACAATTAATTTTGCCTCAATAATGAATATACTATTTTATTTGTTTTTATAATTTGCTAAAATTTATTCAATACGTCTTTCATACTAAGATAGTACTGTCAAAATGACATGTGTCAAAGTTTTATTCGATTTATGTCATATATTTACCTATACAAAGTTGCGTTGGAAAGAGAGACGAAAATTATTTTCGATAGTTTTTTATCAATTACTACAAGCACATGCCCCGAATCTGTACTTTTAATTATGAAAAATATTTAATATGTTTTTTTTTTTGCTAATTATCTCGACTTATATTAAAATATGAATGGCACTTTTTGCACACAAAAGAAGAATAGTAATTTCTCATAAGACTCAATGTTGAACGTAAAAATTTCTGTTCTGTAGTTCTCTAAAAATTGAGTAAGATTATTGTCAAATATACTGAATTTCATTAAACTTTGAACAGTAACTCTACGAACGACAGTACTACCTTAAAGTTTGGGTGCCAGAACAGGATAAATTTCAATTGTTAGATTTTGCATTACTGCAAAAACCGACATGCAAAATTTGAGACCAATTAACAAGATAGTTATGGAGAAAATTTGAGTAAAATCTGAGCAGTATTAGAAGATTTTACACTAATTTTTTTTTCCTTATTTCCACTTTAATAATAAGTTAATTAGCGAATTGACATTTTAATTAAAAAATCTGTAGGTAGCAATAGTCTGAATACATATAATGTAAGTAATCTAAACAAAAATATTGCCACATAATGAATATTGAATTGGTTTTTAAACAAAAAATTTTTTCAGTTTCCTTTTTTTTTGTACGAATGAAAAAATTTCTTAAGTTAGAGTTAGATATTTTTCTAATTAGAATAATTAATTCCAAAATGGTCTAAAATTTTGGAAGTCATCATTTACAGTAATCAAAAATATATCAAAATCTAATGCATACTTGACATTATATTGTTTTAACGCCCCAACATCATTAAACAAACGGGAAATTAATATTATTTTTAAAAATTAATTGATCAAGTCATTTAATTGAAACATCAAAATTAATTCTATTTTTGTTTAATTATCAACGACATCCGCTTTATAAAGTCATTAACTTCTTATAAATACATGTGATCTGATGATTCACATATTAACGGGTAATTACTAATTAATTTAAATTTAACTGCGGGAAATAAATTATAAATTATAATTTATATTTATCCAAAGTAAATTCTGTTAAAATGTATAAATGTTGTGTCAAGTAAATCCAAAATAAGGAGGCATCATTGCATGACCAAGTCTTACTATGATATAATTGGACCGGTTTTACTAACCGTGCCGAATATTTCGGCGAGTCTCCCTTTCATCGAATGGTTAGTATACACAAACACACTCGGATTTTCAACTGTTTCAATATGTACCAATACTAGCATCTTCACTCAATCGAAATTATTGTACATAGGCTATACTTTGTATGTATGCTGTTCGGTTTTTTTTTTGTTGGACCTACGAATTTCCACAAAGAATGCAATTCAATTTATTCATACGCTACATCACTAAATTCATGAATTCATAGTAAAATAAAATTTCTAAGAAGCAGCTTAATTAGATTACTAATTAAAATTATGATTACCGCAAAAATAATCAGTGTTATCTTGTTAAATGAGTTGCAATTTGAATTAATGAATAAAAATAACTAATGAAGATTTTCAGAATAGCGTATTAAAATATTTGTTAATTAAAATCAGCAAAACGGGCAAGATGATTATTTGATGGGGAACTTTTATTAAATTTAATAATAATCATTATCGATAATGCTCAAGCAAAGTTGTACTTGACAGACGACCGTGTCTTTTTCTTTCATTTCAGATAAAAATTAGCTATCCTACTTCCTCTCACATACGTGAAGTACGTTAGTATTGCTCAAGCGGGAGAAATTTATTGCCCAGTAAAACGTGGAAATATGCAAATTAATTGACAGAGGTCAGGATCCTCACGGATGAGTTAAATATACACAAAAAACTAAAAATCAACTGGTGAACAGGTAGGACAACTGTTTGATTTACTAATGAATCAATTACCTTATAAGTTCATTTCATTTAATGTTATGTAACGGCTTTATAAGCAACAACATTTTAAGATCAATTAAGCTGTTTATTCAAGATGAAATTTGAAACTGCACTGAGGTTTAATTTATTGAAATGATTGACTGCTCTTAGCGATCTGGTTATGTTAATAAGCCTTCAAATGAACATTTTAATTAATTAACTAAATTGGAATTGTATTTTGTAACTTATTCTTAATAAGATAATTATTTATGCTTGCATATATTGAGAGAGAGAAAGAGCGAAATTTTTTTTAACTAATTGGACAAACTTTTAAGGTCAGCATCAGACAAATGATAAAAAAACATTTTATCGAAGAAACGAATCAATATTTACTGATAGAGAGCAATAATTTTTGATTTGATTTGTAGAAAAAAAGCAGTAACTAAGAATATTTACATCAAGATAATATGATAGAAGAACTAGCATAAGTTGAATGGAACGGTGCTTCTTTAGAAGCAGCTCGGTGAATAAACTCATGATATTTCCGACGTAGCGGTACGAGCGTCAGTCCGGTATCATAAATCTTGAGCGAGGGATTGCAAGCTGCGCAGAATAATGTTCTTCCCACTTTTCGTTCTCTTTCTCCCTCTCTCAACAGCTTCATCTCTTTTTTCGCGATAGCTAAATATAATACGCATGCGTGTTTCACCGTTCAGGACACAAGAGAACCGCGAAAAGATAAGGGAGCTGCCATCTGTCGGTATAAAAATATATGAAAATAAGTTGCCTACTGCTCTAAATATATACCTCATGTGAAATTCAATCAATGAAGAGATCAAAGCAATAAACAAATAAATAAAACATTTTTTTAGCGTAATTTTTTGCTCAGCTAACTTCTCATTGCTTCCAAGAAGAGAAGCACTTAGTTGAGCTATTCTTTGTGGAAAAGAAATGTCGGTCAAGTAAAATAATCCTAGAAAAAAATGTGGATGCTAATAAAAGATAACTGAACCGAGTAAAGCCTACGGGTCATAGTACGGATCAGCTGATTGAAGGCGCGCGCTCAACTTTACGACTTACGGTTGTCAATAAACTTGACGCTGTTGATTGCAGTCTGTGATGTTTCACGAACTAGTTATAGGAATCCCATAAGCTAATAGTAATTTTTATAAGACATTTTTTTTTTTTTTTTTTTAATTACAGTCGTTTTTGTGATAGTTAAATGTTTTGTTAATTCAAACTAGTTTCTTTTAAAGCTTATTCGTTCGCTTTTAATTGTTCCTAGTGCCTCCACAATTTACAATAATATATTCGTGAAAAAAAAAAGAACTAGAAAACAAGCAATTGCTAATATGACCACCCATGCTAAGACCATCAATCAACGCATAGATTCCTCATGAAGTACCAGTTTAAGTTATGAGGAGGAAAATCGCAAAGTTTATGACCATGGTTATGAAGCTATTGGCGGCCACGCGACGAGAAATACTACACGTTTTCTGTTACGAGCGGAAAGACATAAAAGAATAAACTTTTGCTGGATGATAGCTCAGTGTTGATGCTTACCTGGTGTCGTGTAAGGGCTGGATGTAACGGGTTCTGGTGCTCCATAGTTCCTCAGACTTCCGTATCCATCATGAGGAAATGCACTCTCAGCCGCAACCATTGCTGCCATCCTCCCCCGTTCGTCTGGCGCCGAGGAGGTGAGATACGATACACCAGCTTGGGAATGAGGATGATGGTGTGTCGTATCGACAGAATGATGGTGCCTAGCAGTGGCGTAGGGAGAGTAGTTACACCAGCTCTGGGAGAAGCCAGAGTGCCCGCTGGAAACAGCTGGATCAGAGGCACCACCAGGTGTCGAACCAGAAGAAGAAGTAGCAGCAGTGCTTCCTCCAGTCGCCGAGTTGTAGGATTTGTAGTCGGAGTTAGTTGCGCCAGTAGCTGGCCCAGAACTGGCTGTTGCTGGGGACCAAAAGCTCAGGGCGCTACTGGACTTCCGACTATCTCTGGACGATCCTATTCCGGAGTCCGCCAGGTTGTAGTATGTTGGGGGGTTTGTGCCCCCGTATGCTTGGTGATGATTCAACGTGTCTGCTGTTGCAGCTGACGAGTGGTAAGCTTCTTGAGGATTGTGGGGGCTGTAAGACGTCCAGCCAGCTTGTGAGCCCGCAGAGGACGAGTGAGAGTGCCTGATCACTCCTGCAGTCGCTCCAGTGGCAGCAGATCCTTCCACACAATTCACCTCTCCGTAGGTTGTTCCGGCAATAGGAGTAGCCGTCAATCTTTTAGCTGGAATGTGAAGTGGCCCAGTGGCACTATTGCTGGCAACGGAGGAAGCGCTTGGAGATGTCGAACTGGCACTTGCTGTTGGGGCTGGTGCGGAGGCGGTTACTGAGCTTGGAGCACCAGGTGAACTTGGGGTAGTTGCTTGCTGATGAGATCCAGGTGTTGAAATCTGCTGCTGCTGCTGGTGAATAGAGATGAGAGATGAGGCTGGTGGCGGAATTGGTGGCGGACTTTCTTCGTAGACGCCACCGTTCATCATGGCCCACCAGGTCACCCCGGTGGAATTTCCCGCTCCGGTGGCTGTACCCATCGATGTAATTGAGCCAGGATGGCCAACGCCGGAGCCGCATAGCGGCGCGGCGTGTACATTGTCGTACAGGGTCGCCGTTGAACAAGACACGTGTTCGGCGATGGTGCAGATCGTGGTGGTAGTGTAACGACACAGTTATTACGACGGTTGCGATTTGTTATTTTTAACGTTGTTTTGGTTTGCAAAATTTGAATTGTTAACACCAAGGGTGTAGGGATGGATGACGGTTCAGGTTAATGATTAGTAAAGAGGAATGAAGTGTATTCGGGGATTACCATTGCCCGGATTAGGATTGTCATTGGTGAGGTGTTAAATAGAGGAACGTTGAGTGGATGTAATAGGTAAAAAATAAGTGGGATGTCGAAACGAAAATAGAATGGATGGAGAGAAAGATGGGTTGTGTTGGAGTGAGAGGTTATGAGGAAAATAAAGAGAGATTATGTGTAGGGAATGAATGTTAAAAGGTAGGGGCACGATCCGATACGGGAGTTTGTGTGCGCGTGTGTGTGTGCGCAGGAGTGAGTATGCGTGTAAGCAACCCCGCGCGTACCACCGCAGTAGACAGGTGGAAGGGTGGCAAATTGAGGATGGAGAAACGGTAGAAAATAGTTGGCAGGGATGAAAACCGATTAAAATAGGGTAAGAAAGGGTTAGGGTGGAGAGTTTGGATTGATAGCGGACGCGTGGATAATCCCGCCAAGAAAACACGATGATAAGTGTTTGACGTGTCGCCCACGTGTAAAATTGTTTTTATCCAATACGAATAATTATTTATTTTTTTAAACCGGCGTTGAGATGATCCAGATGAGAAATCCAGTAGATGAAAAGGTTGTAACAGAAAACAAAAACACAGCACACTTTGGCATCAACGTTCTTAACGTAAACTGTTTAACTTTAAATATGCAATAAATTGTGACAAAAAACACTTGGCAACATAAAATACTTCTTTACTTTAGCTAGTTAAATTATTTTTAAATTATTATAATATTTCACAATATTCAAAAACCAGTTGGGCTAAGATTGAAATATTTTATCGTCCTACACGAATGACAGAACTCACACATTTATGCGTGTATCCCTTCAATAATAAACCTTTTCTTAACATCATTATTATACTACAAAGTTCACTTTTATTTATTTTTTATTTATTGTTGTACTTTTTTGTTGTATCAATGTCTCACTTTATCACTGACACATTTGAATTTTACCGCAAATGCAATAAAAAAAAAAAAAAAAACCATAAAACTATCCACCCCTTTTTATGATATCCCAGTGACCAAACTTAAAAGCAATACTGGGAATTGGTAATAACTACTTCCAAAAACTTGGTAGCCTCTCTTATTGCCCTAATCGTTTCTTTTTCTTCCCAATTCTTATTTCTCTTTTCTATAGGTCCGTAGTATCCCTTTTATGACCTTGTTGGCCGACAGGCAGGTAGAAGATGGCCAGAATAGCTTCTGGGCCTGGTGACCCTCAGGGGTTTTGACAATTTCAGGTACTTATTATAATTGAGAATTATGCAAAGGAGTCGCGCACACGCGTACGTATAGGCACACATATGCAAGTCAAACCCCCTTTCTTTTCGACTGGCCGCGCTGAGCCGTACTGAGCGACAACTGAGCTCTGGCAGTCGCGCGGAGCCCACGAACGAACAAGCTAAAAAACAACATCAGCGCGATCTCTCGGTAACTTAACCAACTCCGCTGCTGGTGGAATCCCCACCTTCTAGACGCGATGGCTTGTCGCTTCTTCCCCTCCTCCCCTTTGCCCTTCCTCGTGTGTTGATACGCGAGTAACGCGGATGGCATTCTACATGCTACACGCTACACTAGCTAGCATGCATACATTTTATCCCCCGCTTCTTACACACGCGCCCAATGTTTTAGTCGTTCCTCCTCTTGATCCACTACGTACCTCATACCTGTCTCATTCTCGTCCAACGTGACTAACATATATGTGACTCTACTTTACTGTCTTGCCGATCAAAAGTTATTGCCGGAGGACCTTTCAAAATCAACAATTCGGTCTATTATACCATACGTATTTTTGTATACCCATTCGTATACACATTAAGATATAGATAAAAAAAAAAAAAAAACATATTTATTTGTTAAATATTGAGGAAGGTCATATCCACTAATATTTTTCATTTCTCATTATTGTTCTTCATTACTTCTGCTTGGCGTTGAATTACTTTATCGTCAGAACGTTTATCGTCTAAAATAATCGAGGTCATTCAAGTGCGTGATTTCGAAAAACTAAATGAGAATCACATTAAGATAACGATTGAATTATTTTTGTCCAATATGAAAATTTAATAGCAGAGAAAAAAAATCAGTATCAATTTTCATGACCTATGATGTGTGTACTGAACAATGCGTTTAATGTGTAACATGTAACGTCTATACAGGGCAATACATATGTCGCGGATGTATTGTGCAGTCTAAATCTCGGTACTTTTATGGGCACTAAAGTAAAACGATCTGACAACAACTGAGGGCAGCACGCCTTACTTCAAATTGCACGCGAGCCACGCACACGCAGCCTATAATATTAGTTCGGGTGGATATATTATTATTATATACAATGTAACGGTATAATGAGAATGACAGTTGCAAAATGATGAGAGTTGTAAGTTCGTTTCATGAGATTTAAATCATTTTTACAAGCTTGTAATTGCAGGGAAAATAGAAGTATCATGTAGGAAGAATATCTCAACAGCATCACCGATTTTTTTTATTTAGTTTTTAATAGATATAAGATGGTAATTTTTACAATAAAACGATCGTAAGAGTTTGCGTCTAGATGGTCACATTTACTATCCATATTTAAGTCATGAATTAGTGAAAAATCCCTCGAATAAGTAAATATTAACTTATTTTGGAATTAGAACCGAACAACTAACGTTCAATTAGTACTAAAAATTAGTAAATATTCACTTATTCGAAGGAATTTTACTAGTTTATGAATTTAATACGATCTCGAAAGAGAATTTTTTTTTAATTCAAATAATTCGATAAGTCGAAAAAAAATCGATTTATTTTTTATTTTTCACAAATTTAATTTTTCACTTATTTGTGTACGTCGGATTTCTTATTAGTTGATGGTTTTAAGTGAGGATGTATCCTACAATTTTATTTTCAGTGTTCAATTGAAAGAGTTTACTAGTTTTTATAATTATATGATGGTTTTTAATGTATGAATGCTAGATTTAACTATATTCGATGATCAATGGAACCATCTGAGTAGAAAATATTACGATCGCTTCATTGTAAAAATTGCTATCATATAGATATTAAAAACTGAAAAAAAAAATCGTTAATTTTCTTTGTGTCACTAATTTACTTGAGTTATTGACAAAATTCCAGCGGAGATTACAATTTTGATACGCTATCATCGACAATAGATATCTGAACAATAAAAAGAATAACTACAAAATTTTATTGTCATTTTAAATGTGAGGAAAATAATACATCAGCTAATTATATTTTTTTTATATCGTAAAGAAGGTATTAAAAAGAATTAAATTAATTTTTAAATTGGTTTTTGATAAAACTAAATTTCAAATTAAAGTAATTATTTTTTACATCATAATAATTTTTTAAATATTTTATTTTATTTTGTTTTTTTTTTCTTTGAGGTTGCCAAGAAATGCAAATTAACTATGCATAATTTACAAAGTGAAACAATCCGATTTTGGGCAGACGCTCAACACGAACTGAAATTTAACCCTTAATGGCCACATACGACGTGTCATAAGTCAAATAATTTTATGGATAAATTGTAAATTAAATTTGTGCTTTTATTATTCTTTATTAAATTTGTTAATTTTGTCAATAAGAATAAGTATTAATAAATTTTTTTGAAAATAGTTAACAAAACTGATGAATATTCGAAAAAATTGCCATTTAAATTCATTAAAATTAAATAAAAAATATAAAAGAAAAAAAACTACATCTGTTTCAAATATGAGATCCAGAAACCAGACCACTGTCTTTGTTAGAAATTACAATATGAAAATTTTTAAGAACCAGAAACCGCCTATTCTTTATACTATTTTGTCACCACCGATTTTTCCATAAGTCAACATTTTTTCTTTTAAAATACTTAAACATTGAAAAAAAATTTCTCAGCTTTAGTTTCATCTTGAACTACTCTAAAGTTTTTTTTTTTAAACATTTTAAGCCGCAGGGTAGTGAGCACCCCATGTGGCTTTTTTGTTTGAGACTGGAAACGTGTTCTCCAGGGTTGAAGGAAAATTTCTTGGAATATTGAATGTCTTAGGAACTTTAAATAAACTTTTAAATTTTTACTATAAACTATTATTTCTACTAAACATAATATAGTCCTTAAATTTTTTATGTACACAATTCAAGGTAACCAAAAAATCTGATAAGATGACTTTTCCAACAATCAGATAAAATTTATTTATTTTTTTCTAATCCCTAAAATTAATAAATTTTATGATGTTTTCCAATCATTCTAAAATGACAACGAAGTTAGTTGACATTTGAAAATTTTTACATGATTTTTCAGAACTATAACTTGAAAAATATATATTTCAAAAAATTTTAATTACATAGTACTTTTAATTTTCTACAAGCACATAATATTTTTATTTTATTTTGTCTGTATTTATTAATTTATTTGTTAAGAAGTTAGTGAACTTGATAATAAGAGCCAATTATGGATTATAATTAATTGTAATTACCATGAATTATAATAAACTGGAGAAACTTTAATAGAATACTTAATGTATGTAACGTAGAGGAAAAAAATTCAAAAGTTTCCATGTATCGACTAATAACATCCAGATCATCGTGAAACTTAAATATCATATTGTTAATTTTGGTGCTATAATTTTTTTATTATCCTGATCTAAGTACAACTTGAATATTTCAATCGTTTACCAGCAATAATTTTTTATTGACGCAAAACACTTCGACTTAATGCATACGAATATTGATTACGGTTGCCAAGTATTTTTATCACAATATATTATAAGTATTTAATATTTATACTGACCTTGTATGCCAGGCAGGGTTCCTTGGGGAAACACGCCAGAGAGCCTGAATATCAAAAATAAATGCGTTATTTATAATAAATAAATCACACAATTTATGCTAATACATTCGTAATGGTTAATAAAGACATGTACCTTCGGCAGAGCTCGAATGGGTGAAACGGCTTCTCCACGGTGCCGAACACTTTGAGGCCTTTTATTCACAAGTTTACAGAAGAAAACCTCAGCCTGTAAAAATAAACAAAAAATGAACTAGTTAAAACTTATACTATGATATTCTTTCCAACAAACTACTTTATATAATAGTCGGTTACGTATTCAAAGAATTTTGAGTAAAGTTTGCTACAAAAGACTTAATACTGGATGTACAACCAAGGGTATATAAACTTCTATAACATATAAAACAGTTTATGGTTGCATAACCTCTTAAGGTGAGAACAAACTTTCGTGTATAATCACTTACCGGACCATCATTAACTTTTTATTCATTTTAAAAATTCAACCGTATAATCATAAATGTATTTCATATTTTCTTCGGACAAGAAGTGTTTATGACACTTTTTATAAAGTATTAAGTATTTCAAAAGTATTAAGTATTTCCAAAGTTGGAATTTTTTGCATTACCCCCTAAATTTTTAGTTTTTGTTCTAAAAAAAATATCAATTTAAAAATAAAGCTATAAGTTTGAACATTAAACCATGCTGAATTCATTTTACATTTCCTATTCAAATAAAATGAGATTTTTTTTATCTTTAGCAATTAATTTTTTTCTATGGAATAAGAAGAAACATCACAATAATCGACATATATTTTTTGTAGGAAATTTTACTCTCTACAAAAAAAATCTCTTATGATTTTCTGATAAATTCGCTTCTGCAAAAGTTACACTGCTAAAAGTCTAACTTGAATTTATAAAAAATTTCAAAGTTTTCTCACTTTTTAGCTGAGTTTATCTGACTCATGCAATTCAAAGTGAAATTTTGCAAAAAATTTTTTGTTAGTTATGTAAAAATATTTATTATAATATTTAGTTACACTTCAATATCACTAGCAATTCCTTTAATAGAAAGTTGAGAACAAAAATATTTTAAAGTGGAAAAGCTTGGACTAATCTTACTTTATGAAAATGATTGAATTTCTTCGATTCAACTCGAAAGTACCCTCTCTGAATGGTTGAGATGAGCAGTCATTCTGGAGGGTTAAAACGATTTTATGAGCCACACCCGAAGAATTTGAGATGATACAAAGATAGATGTACAGAAAATATAAAAAATTATATTTAGTATAGAATAGAATAATGAAAAATTTATATACATCATGTGATCAAATTATACTGATATATTTATGGATTACAGCGAAAAAATCTAGTTTAACTATTATACCGTTTTCTTTTCTGCCTTGACTAAATTTAATACGCGAAATAAAAATATTTAACTTGAGTTTTTGTATGGAACTTTCACTAATTGAAAACGTGATCTTTAATATTTTTTTTAAAAGAGTTGAACGTAAACAGATATTTAAATAAAAGAAAAATTTTGGACACATTTTTTTAAAGAGATAAATTTTCCCAGCTCAGAAACTTTTTTTTGTCACTTTAACCCTTTTATTCATAACTCAACCCAAGCATGAAATTTTAAAGCAAATAGGTGACAAAAAAATGTAGAAAATCAACAATTGAATGTTTCAAGTGAAAAAAATTTCACGGTTAAACTCGAAACAACCCTTGTGGATTTGCCTCTTTTATGTGAATCTTGTTGACATAAAAGAGTGGTCAGAAGTCTTGTATCTTAAAGTTCCAAAATATGTTTTTGTCGTTCGAATCACATAAATACATTCAATGAACTTATCACGGATTTTATATAGTCAAACGTTATTTCTTCATCGTTATAATATTAAAACAATTAAAAAAGGTCAACGAACTCGTATTAATTTACTAAATCAAACATATGAGTCAACATTAAAGTTATCTATAAATATATTGCAAGGTCGATTAAGAGTTTTAAAAATAGTCTTTAATGTATAAGTTACCAGGTATTCTGACTATCAAGCTTCAGATTCTGTTTTTATCCAAAAAATATGATTAAAATTCTAATGATGAATGAAAATTCAATTTGAACCTTTTTCATTCACATTAAGACCAATTTAAAAATATGTAAACATGTATGGGAAATTTGGACAATTGTACAGGAGTGATGAACGAGTGCCATCATTCAAGTACATATGGAATCGAGCAAGAGTGTAAATTTATTGCCGATAAAATTAACTGGTATTTTACGATCAGTATACATACATGTATTTGTCTGTAAGCGAACATCGGTTTCCGCTTCACTTCAAGGATATTAAAAACTTGTCATTAGCACTTTGATAAGTGTGGGAAACAACCATAGATAAATATATGTAACATAAATAACAAGTACGGTATTTTTTTTATCTTTTCTGCTTTATTTAATTTTCGTATCAAACAGAAAAATAATATTCTCATCCCTTCCTTTTTCAGAAATGAAAATTTATCAAATTTATCTTATGTTAAAAAAATGAAATTCAGAAGAATAATTCGTTATTTAAATAATATTATATATTATATATTTTTTAAGTATAGTGATTACTTAATATTAAATAAGATGAAACTATATTAAATATTTTGATGATTTTTTATTTGCAGATATTAAGTGAGTAGTAAAAAATAATTCATTAAATATGACGTTATAATGGTAACAAACTTTTTCAGATATCAAAAAAACTTGAATCGTCATAAATAAAATATAATTTCTTGATCTTATATTCTAAAATGAGTTTTGTACAAAAATTAAATTTTTTTTAGTAAATAATAAATTTGTTATTTTTATCTGATTTAATCTTGTTTTTTATATTTATAAATACTATTCCATCTGAATAGAAATAAATTTTTTTTGACATATCAACCGTGAAAGTTGGATTTTCAAGCAACACACAGAGGGCGCAAAGAATACGATTTCTGACACTCTATAGTTTAGTTAATTTACCTCGTACTAGTATCGAAAAGTAACTTCTCTCTCTCTCTCTCTCTATCTGTCTCTACATTTCTGCACGGCTGCTAAAATACACTATAATCGAATCTTGTAAACGACTTCAACATATACGTAGATTTAATCCGTCGCTATTTAATCTCGTGTGACAGGCTTTGTGTTTAAATTATAAAGTTATTAATAAAAATGAGTGAAATATTAACAAAAACATCAACTCCACCTAATTTAACTACTATGGCAATTACTTTAAATAAAATAAACAATGATAAGACATTTTTCACGATTCTTTCAAATCCAACTTTCACAATTGATATGATAAAATTATGTTCGATACTTTATGCTCAAAGGTAGGGATTCTGACAAACTTGAAGTGACGTCACGCGTTTGAGACTATGATACATTTATCAAGACCTCGTACTATATCCGGACTCGCTACGCTCGTCCGGATAAATAACTCGGTCTTGATAAGAATGCGCCATAGTCTCAAACTCGTGACGTCACTTCAAGCCGTCAAAATCCCTGCCTTTGCGCATACGTATCGAAAATAACTATTTCTTTTTTCCTTCAACACAAAAAAAATTTTTACTGATAAAAAAAAACTTCAAAAGAATATTGAGACATTAACGGATATCCGAATCCTTTTCATTCTCCCTACAAAGAAAGATAAGTTTACTTTTGATAGTCGCTTCTTTTTGACGGAGATGAGTAAAGCTTTTTTCATCCCTACATACTCTGTTATTTATTATTTTTCGTGATCTCAACTCGTTTTATCAACATCCATGGCAACATTTTAATGAAGTTCTTGTTACTTTTTACTTATCAGGATAACAAGGAAGTTCTATGATTTTTTTACGTTATAAAACATACATAAGTGTCAAAATTCTTGTGACTAAAATTTTGTTTAAGAGCCGGTCCCTATGATTGCAACTTTTCATTTCTCGTCTAAACAAAGAAGATTTTCGAAAAAAGCACTCTGCTACGTGATAGATTTTTTAATTATCTATTTTATAGCTGAGCGTTTTTTTCGAAATTCTCATTTGTTTAAGAGAAAAACATAAAACTGCAATTAGCTTTATCATCACGAGTGCAACAAGGATAGGACCGTTTCTCGCCGTGAGTGCGACACGAGAAAAAGATGGGATCGGCACTTAATAAAACTATTTAAAACTGATAGAAAAAAATTAGACTGATTAATAGTAAGCAATTTTGAGACAAAAAAAATCACTTTGAAGAATTCCTCTATTTTAAATTAAGTCAAAAAATTTTTGAATTAAGTAAAATTGACTTGAATTAAAAACAATTTCTTAGTTCAAAATCTTTTCTGCTTGATTCAGACGATCAAACCCTTTAAAATGATGTTCTTGGTTCACGAGTTTTTCTCTTGAATCGCTATTTATTTTTTTCAGTGTAATACTTTTAATATACTTTTAAATCATGTAACTATAGTTACACATTAAAAACTTTTGCGTCATTGCGTCAATTTCTGTGTTAAATATTTAACACAAATTTTTTTGACGCAATGACGCAAAATTTTTTACTGTGTCTTGATTAGAAATATGGAAATCTGAAATCAAGAACTTAATAAATAGAAGAATTAATTCTTGAAGACAACAGGTTTTTTTCAAAATAATCTTTTTAATTGAACATTTTTGCTTATTAATCAAGCTATTTTTTCTTATCTATAGAATACCCAACTTCGTTATTGACATCAATCGATCAAAAATTTTGATAGTCATCTAGCTTTAACTATAAATATAACTAAATATATTAAAAAAAATGTTCTTTACCCAAGAAGGTAACTCTCGATTATCTTTGTTTGAAGAATTGGTCAAATTGATTGAAAAATTCTATTCAACTCATACAAGGCTATATATAATATATCTATCAAATGGAAGACACAAATGTTGGTGATTATTTCATAACAAAATTGATAAAAATTAAATATTTAAATTTCAATCGAATCTTGAGCAAAGAAATTTATGATTGGAAAATTTTTTCATTTTTCTTGATGAAATTTTATCCTGACTTATATATCCATAGAGAAATGAATAAAATAAGTAGCAAGAGAACCCTTTGAACATAAAATAAAAAAAAAATTATTTCTGCGAATGGAAGGCAGAATTAAAACCTTTTCTAGTCAGGATATGATACAGGGTTTGTAAGTAGTCTTTAGATTGGACAGCTGAGAGAAGTTAAGTGTACAGCAGGAGTGAGAAAAAGTTGAGAAGTGCCCTAAAACGTAAAAATGTGAGGGTATGTTAGTTGAGGAGGGAAAGAGACAGTAAGATGATGGAAGCAGGGTCCTAAAAGTTAAGGATACGACGCGTGCCAATTTCAACGGGGCGTTGAGACACTGAAAGACTCCTACCTCCCTTTTCACATTTTCTTTCTCTCTCTTCGGTTCGTTACATTTATTATCTCTTACTTGTGCGCACCCTCGTCGAATGTGCTTTCTCTACGGCGTTCGGGCCAATCCGAGATCACAATTTATCCAACCAAGTTTCTACACTAGCTCAACATGGCAGTAGCCCGTGTTTTTCTATATACTCACACACAAACTTGAACGTTTGTTATAATAACTTTGGGACAACATTACTTTTAAGTAACCAAAGAAATTTTCATTACTTAAGAAAAAAGTTATGGAAATTTCTACAGGCTCTGGATTATTTTAATAAAATTTCTTAATAAATCAGTCGCATTTTTTTACTCTTTTTTAAAATAGGGTTATTAATCATTTTCTAAAATAACAAAAAATTGTTAGCTATACTTGACAGTAGAATTTCCGATTTATTGCTGAAAATAAAATAGGATTTTTCAATTTGGTTTTCTTAATTTTACTAAATTCTTCTGAAAGAAAAATTTCTAGGAAAACTTTCGTTTGAGGCAAACAAATAGAAATTAACCTGAGAGAAAAAAATTTATAATTTCAAAAAACATTATTTGCGAAAATACTATCGAGAAAAAAGTTTGTTGAAAATCATTCAAGCTGGAAAAAAAATATATTTAAAAAAAAATCGATGATTTATTCAAGGTAACTTTTTTTCTGTATATATAAATTCTGATGAAAAGGAAAATTCTTGAACCAAGAAAATAATTTTTACGAGTTTTGCTGTCTTGAAACAAGAAAAATTTCTGAATTAACGAAAATTTACTTAAACGAACAAAGGTTTCTTAGTTTAAAATTTTTTCTACTCAAACCAAAAAGATGAAGTTCTTCAAAATTATTTACTTGATTCAAGTTAGATTCTTTTTTCTGTGTATGATATTATTCTATTTTTAATAAATTTTAAAAAGAAAAATTGCGATTACACCAAAAAAATGTAATTCTGTTAATTTTATGATTTTTAATTGCTGACAGTAGACGAACCCGCAATTCTACGAATAATTATTGAATTCATATTGTAACAAAATAAACTTGATTCATAAAAAGACATCTTTTGAAAAATTTCTTTGACGTGAATCAAGTAAAATAATTCTTCTGGCTGATTCAAATGATCAAATGCTTCAAAATAAATTTCTTGATTCAAAATTTTCACTCTTGAATTAAGTAAATTTTTTATCAATATACTTATGCTTCAAGTAACCTGAAAAATTTTTTTCTCTCGTGTATCATTCAATCGTGGGTTGTATAAAAATAAAAAAAAAGGCTAAAGGCTTCGAACAACAGTGGGTCGAAATTATTTTTCGTGACATAAGTTACACTAAAAAGAAAACCGAGTGGTCACAAAAATATAGCCCAAGCAGCTACTAGCACATACAAATAATACACATATCATATAGATGGTTTATTTTTGTGACGTGATTTTGTTGGTATAAAAAAATGCTAAGACAAGGGGTTGGTTGCCGTAGAAACCGAGATCAGTTATACTGAATTTCAATTCCCTTTGTCTTTTCTTCTATATCAGATCAAATGCCATATTTTTTATTTTTCAACAAGTTCTGTTTCGTAGAAATATTTTTGTCAAGATGTCTATCTACACGGAAAGAAAATTGAAGGAGTTTTTACTATTTTACTATTGTAATTTTTACTAAATAAAATAGTAACGGTGGACTATACTTCTCATTAAGTAATTTTTACGATCTACTATTGTAAATTTTATCCAACAAATAAGACTAGCAAGAGTCTTAAAAAGTCGAATACTATAGAGCAAATTATACAATATGTGTTTGTGAACTTTACAATTCAACTATTGTGAAAATTCACAGTTGGTTTTTTTAAAAGAAATATTAGGGAGGGAGAGAGATAGAAGGTTGGACTAATTGGTACCTGTACAGTAATCCAAAAAAGAAACCGCCATTTTCGTGCTATCTGGGAATCGAACCCAGACCTCTGTGTTGGCAGCCAGAGACTCTCCCTCTACGCTATCCGAAGTAAACTAAGGCCCGTATCCTTTCCAGAGGCAGCACTGGAAATTTTCATCTCTTACTTTTTACAATAGGAATATCGTATTTTATCATAAATAAATAGTATTTTTTCTTCTAAAATATTTGACAATTAATAGTAATAAAAGTATAGTCCAGCTTTACAATAGTTTTATCGTAAATTTTCCCAGAAATTTTTTCCCGTGTATTGTAACATATGTGAGTAAAAATAAAAAATAAACAAAATAATATTAATTAATGAGTCAAAAGATAATTGAATGATATTCAATGTGTTAATTACTGTTTATGAGTTCTATGATGATTCTTATTACAACTAAAGAATATTAGATACGATGAGAAGCACACCTTTTATACCATTAACTTAAATCAGCCATCGAAAAGTAATTTTATTACGCTCTAAATAGAGTCAATTTCCTCTTTAAACTTGATATCAAAGTATCGGTCGATGACCTTTTTTTATCTAACCTTGTTTTAAGTCTATTAAGGAGTATTGCGTTCTCTGGGAAGTACGCCGTAGTGCTCAAGGTAGTTTAAAGACATCTTATATGTGTAAATATAACACATTTATGAATTTAATACATCCATGTATATGAGGTACTATCTGCAAGTCAAAAGGAATAGAATAAAATATATCCGACTAAAATAATATCGTCAGTTCTTTTGACAGAAACTCTATAAATAATTCAACGAAAATAATATGTTTTTCTCTTTATCCTTTTTCAAGTATAAAAAAACAAAGATATGAATTCTAGTCATTTTTATTTTTAGGTGCAATATAAATATACATGTGCATACATACATTTATATAGTGGATTGAATTTTTTGTTTGTATTACACGAGCTATAATATTTATGAAATTATTATTTTTTCTTTTTTACACTGAATCATTTTTTTGCTTCACGGAAAATATTTCACTTAAAAAAATAAATGACGAAAAAGAGATTGGAAAAGTTATTAATTGACTTTATTATAGTTTTCGATGAATGCTGAGTAATTTCTGTCAATTTTCAAGTTGTTGAAAGCGAAAAACATTTTTTTTTCCATCAAAACTAACTTTTTCTTAATTTGCTTTATTAAAAGAACGTAGTTAAATTTTCTTTGATTGTGCCAACAATTATTATTTTAAATATTAAAATATTTAACACTTTGGTTTATTGGTGTAATATAATTATATTAAATTATTGCTAAACAGTTTGTGTAAGAATTTTGAACAACATTATTTTGAGCCATTGAAAGATTTTTTACTGTGTAATAATTATTTAATTTTTTCAACGATGAAAGTAAAGTTTTTTCACTTCTTTATTTTTGATTCATTTTTATGTTGTGAATTTTTTTAATTATCGCATTGAAATGTTTAAATAAAATAATAATAATTTCAAAGACTATGAAATCACAAAAACAATTTAAACAGAAAAAAAATTTATTATCTTTGATATTTTATCCATTAGTTCGAACTATAAATTTTTATATAATTAATTTTTCAATTGATTAATCAACAATAAAAAAATTTTATTATTTATATTTCCCAGTAAAATTTCTCTTAGATTTTTTGCTGCAAGAGAAAGTGAAGCATTCAGGGTTTAAATATGAGCATTAGAAAATAGAATCCGACGGTTATTTTCTAGTGCACGCTTAGGTGATTCACATTTGTCTCATGTAAAAGTTAAAGTATAATTATAATTACATTCTAATAATAACTGAATGCTTTGTTATTTTTTTATTGATTTTAAAGTGACGAAATAATATTTCGACAAAAACGGATATTTATGGAGTATAATCAACTTAATGGTGTGTGTAATGATATAATGATCCCGAATGGATCAATGGACGAGTAAAATGATTGCTAAAGAAATAGTAATAATAACGATGATATTATAGATCATCTATAAAAAATTCAAAGTTATGATAGTGATGAAAAAAAAAATGAGAAAATCGGTAGAAGCTAGTTTACAGTGTGAAGAAGCTCATGAGCCCCCTCAATACAGTCTTAGCAAGAAGCAAACGCCCGTGGGTATCCTTCAAAGATCGACGGGCCGCTATGCGTCCATAAAATGATCATAAAAACTTAATTTTACGAGTGGCATAATATATTTGCCACCACTAGCTCAAGAAGTAACGTGAGTTGTACAGTGTAATTTTGTAAGGGTAATGACAAAAATCTCATGAATTGTTTGATTTAAAAAAAAAACTTTATCATACAAAAAAACTTTATTATACAGTCAACGCTCTGTATTTGACTCGTCCTTGTCCATAAGAGCTGAGTAAAATTGTCAAATACAGACGAAGAATGTGGTCAAATACAGAGAGGTCCAATACAGAGAGCTCGACTGTATCGTATAAATTTATGTATATACATACATACATACATATATAAACTTTTGAACGAACTACATTTTCTGACTCAGCTCGACAAACTGAGTTAGAAAATGACTAAATTTTTCAAAAGTTGCGCCATGAGGACGGCTGCAATAGTTAGATTTTTATGAAATCTACTAATAATACACACGTGCACTGAAAAAAAAAAATTAACTTTAATCAAGACGAAAAATTATTGAATCAAGTAAATTTACTTAAACTACGAAACATTACTTAGTTTAAGAATTTTTCTACTCAAATCAAGAAGATGAATTTCTTCAAAATTATTTACTTGATTCAAGTTAATTTTGTTCTCTATGATTTAATTGAAGTTATATAAGTTGTTTGAGATAAAGATATTGAATTTGTAGCAAACAACGGAAAATTTTGTGCTGTCAAGTATTTAAAATGTATATTTTCTACTAATCATATGTCGTCGTCTCAGTCACAACTAAAGTAACGACCATAATTATCGGTGTGCAATATATATACGTGCAATAAATAAATTAGTGATTAATCGGGAATTACAAAATTATGATTAATTTTTATTGCAAGTTATTTTAACAATTATACTTTATGTAAATCATTATTTTGTTGAATTTATCTCAATTCCTAATCTATGATCAATGTTTTGTCTATAGACTATCATGTATATATATGTGATGAAATTATTTCATTCCTGAAACTGATTTTTGTAACTAAATACTTCATACTGATTAAAAATAAAAGTTATGCCCAGACAAAGAATTCTTGACTCAAGATTTTGTTGAAATTAACAAATTTAATAAATTAATTTTTTCAAAAAAGAATATCAACATTTGTTTCTATTATTGTATACATAAACAAATAAGTAGTCTCACAAGTTAAATAAAAATTACTTTAATCTATTCACCAATTCTTCAGAAAAGAAAGAATTCTCCAGACAGAAAAGTACATTGTTGAACATTTTCAAGAATATACGTTCTTGCACCAAGTACATAAATTCTCAAAAGACGTATTTTTTTCTCAGTGCATACGACAATTTATCTTAATTTAGAAATAGCTGCAATATTTTTGGAATCATATGAAATTAATGATCATCATTTTTACAGAGAACAAAATTAGGAAAACGGTTGACCCTAAAGGCCATCCCTGCAACTTCCCGCTACCTCCATACCTAAGTGCTCAACAATTCACTTATTTTTTAAGCTCTTCGAGCTCAAAAATATAATTTTTGTGTAATTTTGAGCTCTCCGAGCTCAAATAAATCGCTACTCTGTACTTTTGAACTCTTCGAGCTCAAAAGGCTAATGGAAGTTTTATAAAACACTATTTTTTGAATTTTCAAACCGCAATAACTTTCGAATGAATTAATCGATTTTCTCGCGGTTTACGGCATTCAACGCAGTTTTTTGAGTTCTTTAAAAAATTTTTAAGCGTAAACTGGTCAGACTAAAAATTTCATAGAAATTCTGAAACAAAACATTTTTTTCAATTTTTTTCGACAACGATATCTCACGAACAAATCAACCAATTTTGACCGGGCTGGTGGCAATCGATGTGGTTTTTTGAGGTTAAGAGCTGATTAATTTTTGAAATTGATCGGTTCAGCCGTTTAAAAGATATTTCAAAAAAACGAATTTTTGAAAATTTTATTTTTGAGATTTCTCAAAATTGATCGACTCAAATTTTGTAAATTAGTATCAGAATTCTAACGGCAAAGGAACTCTTCAGAACGCTGCTTATTTCGATCGAATCGGATGATCCGTTTAAAAGTTATGAGAGATTTACATACACACACACACACACACACACACACACACACACACACACACGGTGACATCACCGCGGAAATAGTCAGGAAAGCTTCCTAGGACCTCAAAACGTCGAGATCAGATGAAAACTCAATTTTTGAAAAACGGGGTGAAAACAATAACTTCCCGATTTTGAAAATTTTCAATTTTCTTAGCGGGAAGTTAAAAAAATAATAAAAAACTAATTTTTCATTACAATGAAATAATTTAATAGGTGCAATTAAATACTTTAATCATCTACTTCTTTTTAAGAATACATATCTTTTTGAGATTGAATTTAGGTTTGAAGAATCATCGTAAAAAATTTGTTTTTTTATTATGAGAGTCTAGAAACTTATAGACCATTTTATATAGTTTGTAACTATGAATAATAAATGATATAATTATGAGCCTGTGATCTAATCTAATTTATCGATTTAGAAATATTTTTTTTGAGAACAAAATTTTTGTTTTTGGAAATCAAGGATAAAAAAAATATGAGTCTTTATAATAATGTTACAGCATTAACCATACTAATGTTTCAACGGCGTTGTTAGGTATTTTACGATCAATTAAGGGCAAACAAAATTATACGAAAGGCTTAGATTTGTATGAAGTACAAAATAAAAAAAAACTACGGTCAAAAGACTATAATAAGAATAAGCTTTGGCTACTCAAATACTTTAGTGGGCCGGGGTTCTCTCGATTAAGTATATCTATAGGTAGATAAATCCTGGTTTTCTCCTGTACCTGGTGGATAGTAATTATACAGGATTGGTTAAACCGATGAAGAAGAAGAAACCTTAAAAGAAGATGACTGCAGAATTGCCTATAAGGATATAACTATTTGGTCTTCGTTGATGGGTGGTCCGGACACGCACGATTCTCGTCATTTAAAATGACCGCCACGTCGACAAGATTGCGGATTGAATACTTTTGCTGATTACGCCTTTTCTATGTTATCTTTGATTTCAAGTATATTTTAACTATTCACTTTTTTTTTAGTGTACGATATCGATATTGGAAGCTTTAGAGCGTAACTACATGAACGCGTAAAAATTTTTATCGGAAATAAGTAAGAAGAAAACGCAATTTACTTGAAACACATATGCTAGAAACTCATAAATAATTTATGAACTTCGTAAGATTCGATTGTTTTCTCTGAAAATTTGGTAAAGGTTCTAAGGAAGGAACTGATTTTCTTTGTTAATGTTTTTATTTTTATATTCAGCAAGTCTTAAAAGGTCTAAAATCAGGATTTAACAGTTTATTTCAAAAATTAACTCACATGCCAAACTTAACCGAAAAAATCTATAACATTTTCAACCTACCATATATTATGTGAATGATTAATATTGATATTTATATTATTTACCACATAAAGTTAGTATTTTTTAAGTCAATATCAACAGATAACAACAGCAAGTTAATTATCTGAAGTCCTGTGGGATGGCACAAGTTCGCTGCACTGATAGAAGGATTTATTTGGATTAAATAATATTTGTTAATAGTTAACAAATCATTTATTAGAGACCACTTTTTAGTATTAAACAAATATTTCTTAGTATTTAAAATGATTTGTTTGTATTTAATAAATCTGATATTAATTTATTAAATATTAATAAATCTTTTTAAATACTAAGAAATATTTGTTAAGGACTAAAAAGTGGCTTTTAATAAATGATTTGTTAAATATTAACAGATATTTTTAACTATAAACAAATCCTTATATCAGTGTGAATTTTGCTCACTTGGAGAAACTCACTGGAGACCTTTTAAGCAAACAGACCAGAAATCATTTTGAAATAGTATAGCCTGTAAGTAAGAGCTTGTTAAAAATGCCTGAATCAGTAAACAATTTTTGATGGTGACGTCCAAGAATTAACACGAAAAAAATATTCCTCGGTAATAACTGGGAGAACTTAAGTCTTGTCCGTTTAATATCTAGAAAAATCCAGTCATCAGATTCTTGAAATTTCGGCATTTGCTGTGAATTGCTCCGACATTATAAATTTAGTTCAGAATGTCTCTACACTGATAAAAAAATTGACTTGACTCAAGACCCAAACTCTTGAACCAAGAATACCATTTTGAAGAAAATGATTTTCTTGAGTCAAGAGAATAAATTCTTGAGCTAAGAAATTATTCTTGGTCTAAGAAAATTTTCTTAAGTCAAGAATTTATTCTCTTGACTCAAGAAAATCATTTTCTTCAAAATGGAATTCTTGGTTCAAGAGTTTGACTCTTGAGTCAAGTCAATTTTTTTATCAGTGTACATATTTTATTATAAGCTATACTGTAGAATAAAATGAACCTATATTGCGTTTATTTAATATAGGTTCTACTTCTAGTAGAAAATTTAATGAATTATACTCAAGAAGGACTATAATTGTTGAAGTTATTTTTTAGTTCCCACGAAGTCATTAGTATTAAAATTGATAGTCTATATCAACTTATTTGTTTAATTGACCTATCGCCAGATGTAAACATGGTGTATTTATTAATTATTTCCAAAATTAGTTAATGGAATATTTGATATTGTTCATGACAAATATTTTTAGACGTGAACATACAAATCATTTTTAGCTTATTATCCTATTAGTTTTTCATGAAGCTAATGAAAGCTAAATATATAGTCGAAACGTTTTAAGATAAAAGTTATATTAGTCTGTTTAATATCCAATTATTCACGATGATTTTTGGATTTAATTTGTAAAGTGTAAAAATATAAACAATATAGATTTTTTAATGTTTGTACATTCTTATATTAATCTATTTATTTTATTCTATTAATAAATTTGTATTTTTCAATTTGAGGTATTAATTCAACAACAATTTAAAATGCTAAATAAACAATAAAAAAATATTATGGTATATATGGTATGTTTTATGCAAGCATACAAAGTCCATGCTTCAAACTCAAGAATACATATAATTTAGCGTATGTTTATCATATGATTATTGAAATTTTTCATGTAAATGCTAATAATTCTGAAACATTTTAGTGATATACAAGTATATTTTTAGAAACAGGTGCAACATAAATGCGTAGGTGAGTCTATAGACTGAGAACATTAGCCACTGGTGATCGAGAGTCTTGCGTGAAAGGCCTCTTAAGTATTTTATGGGGTGGTCAACGTAATTTGATGGCCCATAAAATCGTTTAGTTTCGTTTGTTTTTCCTCATTTATTTTTTTTTCGCCGCTTTAAGTTTTGTTAAATGTTATTTATCTCTATTAGTCTACATTTTTTAACTCTATACATATATGTATGCGAGTCTGTATTTATCTAAGTGTAAATATTGTATCAAATTATTTTTATGAAGTGTTATTTCACCGCACGATAATAATTTAAATGTTTATTTACCGATGCTACCGGTAATAATGTATTATATAGCTCATAAACGAATCGAGATTTATGAACTTTTTAATGTCTTCTTAATTGTAATATTGTAAATACAAAAAAAAATTTTTTTTTATTGCTACAATTGACATCAAGAATTAATTTTCATGATCGTAAATAGTTCACCTAAAGTTTACATTTTTTGTATAGTTTTTAAAAAAAATTTTTGTAAGCCTTTTTTTTTAATTTTGAATAATTAAAAAATTTACTTTTTGGCACAGATAAGCTCGGAATTTCGCAATTGGAATGAATCACATATATAAGTTTACCGTAACCGGGTTCACAATGATTTCGATATCAATAATGAAATCATGCTGGTACATATGTTATAATAAACAGGAAATTCTAGACAATGGCCGATGAGAATTTGTGATTTGTCATAATTGAAACAAGGAATCACTATGACACAGGAAATGGAAAACGTGGTGGAAATTGGAAATGTAATGGATATCAGCAGACAAAGAGGAAGTAAATATCGGAAGTGAATGAGAAGGGTAAATTGAGAAAAAGGCGAGGACAAGTGCCTGCTAAAATGGTAGGGATATGCCTATTGTATATTCAGGATACGAGAGAAAAGGATATAGATAGCAGATGGAAATTGCAAGACGTTATTAGTTACGCATGTTTTCGGATCAATATCAACATGCTTTTTGACTCAATATTTCAATTACATATTATACAAAAGAAAGATAAGCTTGAATCAAAAAATACTCTTCAAATTAAAAAAATTAATTGAATAAAATGTTTTTTTTTTTGCTTCAAAAATTTTTCCTCTTGGTTTTGAAAGTCTCAATGCAAAATATTTTTATCTTCGGTCGATAACTGATCTAAAAGTACATGATCAACACTCGACATAATGAAATTCTTAGAAGAGGACAGTTTTTTCTTTAAACGCCAGAGAACAATTCAGTGCATGCAACCATATTGATGATTATCGACTATTATTACATAATTAAAAAAAAAAATTTAATCAATAACTAAAAACACTTATCCTAAGAATGTAATAAATCTTTTCTAAAGTATTTCATTTTAAGGAATGACTAGTACCAGAAAAATCACGTTGATTATGATCATGCAAAATGTTAAAGCTCGGCAAGTCATGTAGCAGAAAATCTTTTGCTCGTACTCTAAAGATATACGTGCTATTCTTGCGTCTTAGATGCGAAAGGAAAGGGGAAGGGGATGAAACATGAAAAATAATAAACTTTTGTCATATATATGTGCCGCGAAGTTATATAGTGAATTCAAGATGTGTTTATAGCTGAATGCGTATGTATACAGCAGTTTACAGCATCGCGCGAAGTGTTTTGAAGAACTCATTACCCCACGTTGAAGGTATTAGCATATTTAGAGACTCATTCCACCCTGATAATATTCCAGTACGCCACACCCCCTGTATACAAAAGAGAATAGGGCGGATCGTCATTTCTTTAGCCATCTTAAAAACTTTGTATCTATACCTATTCTTATTTTGTATGTTATGAAACCTCTCTGGGGAGTAAATTGAGTGGTTTAAAATTTATGGCTTTTTTCGATAACTTACTTTTATAAAGTGGATTGATACAAATGAAATTACTAAATAAGTTTTAGAGGAATTAACTAGATATGAATCGTTGATCAAATTACATTTTTGAGTTTTTAATGAAGTTAAATTAATTTCTAAAAGACCCGAACATTTTGAACTTTTACAGGCAGATTGATTAAAAAAAAAAAAAAGTAATTTACAGTCGATATCTTTAATTCAATGTTTCTAATGAATATGCAAATTATTATTAAAATATTATCAACATTTATTAATCTCGAAGTAACCGAACATGCAAGGTTAAATGTTGAAACGTACGGTTGCACAACGCGAGGCGTTGAGAGCACAAGATAACCACGAATTTTAGACAGATCTGAGTCATTAAGAAAGCTCACCCTTAAAGCGACAATTTAACTTAATGAATCCACACCCCACTTAATCTTGAACCTTTGCATTCCTTTCTTAGTCACGTTTTTCAAGCTTTCAGAATCTTAATCTTCGTTTTTATAATTTCACTCTTTTTTTTTATAATTCTTTTATTCATAACATTTACTGAAATCAGTACTAAAGTTTATTTTGAAAAAATAGTAATACAAAATTTGACGCAACGTTTTTAGGTACACTGAAAAAAAAATTAGAATCAACACGAAAAATTCTTGAATCAAGTAAAATTTACTTAAACCAAGTAAAAATTTCTTAGTTTAAGAATTTTTTTACTCAAATCAAGAAGATGAAGTTCTTGAAAATTATATACTTGATTCAAGAAAATTTTTTTTTCTGTGTAGATTTCTTTAGGAATTGCATTACGCCTCATGGTGATCTTTTCACCTGATTCACTATCATATGTCATAACTATTAATCAAGTAAGTTCCAAAAATACCAATGGTTAAAAAATTTATATATGTATATATAAAGAAAATAAAGAGAATTTTATATCAAATGAAATATACCTTCTATTTTGGGTGAGGCCGAATGGCATTTTTATTAGGACTAACGGTTTTTTTACGAAATTTTTCCAAAAGTCGTTAATTTTTCCGCTCTGTCCCAGTTAAACAGAAAAATTATTTTGATCAAATTATAGAAAAAAATTTTCTCAAGGTAGACAAAAAATTGATTGGAAAAAAATAATATTGTTCAAGACAACGTATACAATTATATAGTCTTTTGTAGTATTCATTTGAAAAATTTCTTTATGTATAATTGAGAAAAGTAAGAAATAATTGAATACAATTTACAACATGGACTTTAATTAAAAAGAATGTGAAGATAATTCTTAGAAACTTAAAATAGACACGTTGCAATATAAATTCAATTAGCGTTAATTGTGGGGAATTTTTAGAAATCGTTATCAGACGATGATCAAATAACAGTGGCGTAACTGCTAATAGATATTGGTCTGTTTTGATAATTCACCACGTATGCGAAATAAACTATTTTTAACTTCTCAGCTTTATACTACTGTTTAGTTCAATTTTTAATGATGTAATAACTACTAACTATCACATAACATTTTGACTTTATTTATGAGAGCTAATATAAATTTTTATGAGTATATAAAAATTATTTGAAAGTACTCATTAAATTAACTTAAATAGCTTATGGATTTGATGATTCCTCACATTAGCACTTGGATTAGTAAGTTCAGAACATTTCGTTGCACAACTGACGAATGTATGCATTATTTTTTAGTTAAACATCCTACGTCTATAGAGACACACCAATTGATCAAGACTCGGAAAATTGCAATTTTTTATTTCTACAAAAATTTTTTTGATGTTGAATCGAATGACTTTTAATCCTCAATTTCTTTACACATTTTCTACACCCTTTCAATTTATTATCAAAATTCACTCGATAATCACACAAGTTTTTTATCAATATCATTTGAAGTGTTCTCTCACAGAAAAGTTACACTTGAATGTTTTCCGCTATTTTTGTGCATATCACGACGGTACTAGCACTAGTCATCATAATCACTTGAAAAAATTTCGACAGTAATAGTAACATAAAAAAATTTGGCCTACAGGTAAGCTTTTATTTGTAGTCAGTTGTAAAAACCGAAAAAAATAATATTTTCAATAAAATTGTACTTTGCTCTAATACAGTAATTAAAAAACAATTTATTGAAAACAAAAATAACAATAGATAATGACGCAATGAATCTGAAGGCTATCTCAAAAATATCAATCCAATATTGCTATTAAAAATGAATTACGAAAAAAATTGTGTCTTTAATACTGGTATAATTTTTGTGAAGTATTTAACACAGTTCATGATAATGTGTTTGATGATTAACTTTCAATTTTTCAGTTCATAAACGGATCGAAATGTCTATAAAATAACGAAATGGTGTCTTTTTACGCTTGTTGTATTTGAGTTACAAATTTTTTTGTTTAATTTTTAAAAATTATGCCGACGGTGATATCAAATATTAGTTTTTCAGAAAAAACATAGTGATTATACCAAAATTAACAAAAATTTGACAATTTTTAGGGTTTTTTTAAAAAACGAAATACTACAATGAAAATAGTAAAAATAAAAATTGCACATATCGTATGTTTAAACTACCACAAGTAAATTTTTTTCTCACTATTCGTTTATTAGAAAATTTCTAAACATTATTAAATGTCTGTTAATTTTAGTACGAAATTTTAAATTAGATAATCAAATTTTTTCAAAATAAAATGGTGTTCAGCCTTCTCCGATAAATTGTATAAATTTATGCTTTATATATTTTTTATTTATAATAAATATATATAGTCCAAACTTATTTTGTTGATTAGTATTTAACTGAATATCCAATGATATTTACAAGAAAATCTAGCAAATTGTTGTTTTTATGTCTCCTTGTTTAAAAATAAAAAATATCGCTTGTAAATCTTCGCGTGACAATGGCAAACAATAAAAATAAAAACATGATGAAAAAACATTTGATAAAAGATAGGATAAAGATAGAATCGTGGAAAAAACTTTGAAACCTTAATTTAAGATAAAATCGTGTGCGGAATAAAAATTTCAAATGATAAAATATATACATTAGAATCACGAACATTAATACGTTGAGTTGAGTATTTATTTCAAGTTACATAAATAATACGTGTCAGACACGTAAATATATTAGAGTAAAGATGGAAATAAAGATTTTATACAACTTTATAGTCTTATATTTTGTCGTTGTTTAACCCGTATCACATAACAAAAATATATAAGCGTGCAAAGTTAAAAAAATTTATTTATTTAACGAAGAAAATTATTTTAATTTATAGTATCTATGAGCAGTAGAGATAAATAACGTAGAATATAAAAGAAAGATTTACATTAAATTGCACCCAACAGATATTTAAGCTTGAAAAAATTAGATTTTGTATGAGCTCCATCTCTCGTACATTGACTAAAACTTCAGTAGTCTGTCATACTCAAGAGAGAAAGTCAAAACCTTCGGTCGGTAAGATATGAAAACGCGGGGATAATTATTTTGAACACATATTTTTTCAAGGATAGAAACACTTATTATTAAACATGAAAAATCAATAAATATTATAATTGAGTAAAAATTCTCAATTTTTGGTATTAGCTCAATAGTCTATATTTATTTGTCAAGCTCGGCAATATTTATATTTTTTTATGTTTAAAGGTTCTTAAGATAAAATTTTTTTTTAATTGATGATTTTTAAAAAAAATAATTCAAAATCATTAATAATTTTCAGTTTATATTAACTCATTAATTTTTTTATCAATATGTAATTAATTATGACCAAAGTTATTTAAAAAAAATTTTTTTATAATTAAATTCATTGTCGCATTATGTATTATCGTCGTCATTGATTCGTACCGGTTAGCAATTTTATAGTAAGATAAAACCATTGAAATATAGATATAAAGAACTTGAAAAATTGATAAATAAAAAAATTATAAAAATATTTATTTTGGTGAAATTTCATGAATACTTCGCTAAAAATAAATAATTAAAAATACACTGTAAAAAAAAAAACCGGTGTGAGTCCATGCGGTGTACGGTGTTAAATTCAACACCGAAATCGGTGTAGCACTAACACCGTTCGCGGTGTAAATTTTTTTTTTCGGTGTTAAATCGGTGTTATAAATTTTCAAGTGTTGATAATATTTTAATTAACACAAATTTTATAATTAAACATTTCATGTTTAATAATTAAAAATAAATAATCAAAAAAAGTTAATATTTAATTTAGAAAGTTTAAAATAATAAAATATTAAGTAGATAAAAATTTTTGATTAAAATAAATACACTGTAAAAAATTTCGATGTAAAAATGGACCCGGAGCATTTTGGGACATCATATAAATAATCGGAAACTTCAAAATAGTGCATTTTAGTAATAATTTCATAACTTTTAAGTATTTTTTTTAAGATTTTCGGAATACTTCTAATATAATTTTAGAATCAATGCAATTTAGTTGAAATTTTGTCCTTAAAACTTATGTGGAACCTTTTTTGAATAATCTTAAAACATTTTTTTAACTACTTGAGAACAAATTTTGAATACTTTTGAGACATTTTTCGGATATTTTTGAGACAATTTTGGAACGTTTCTTGGACAGTTTTAGAGTGTTTTTACAACAAATTTGAAACGTTTTTACGACAATTTTGAACGTTTTTTAAACAATTTTCATAGAGATAATTTATTTTTGCACAGCTGTAGATTTGTCCCGAAATTAATGGATGAAAAATTTTTTGGACAATTTTAGGACGTTTTTGGGACAATTTAAGAATTTGCGAATTACCCATTTACGGTGAAATTCAAAGAATTTTCTTTTATAATGATAATATAATGCTGTTGTGTAAGCTATAAGAGACTATGTGTTACTATATGAGTTTATGTGCAAATGAAATATCTGAAAAAAAAGCAAAGTTATCAAATTATTTATTTTAACATGTTTAAAACATTCATTATGTTATGAGAAACATTATGGTTACGATAAAAATAATTATTATATTGTTCCTAAACATTTAATATTGTAAATATTATTTAACTTGTTGTATAACATTCATTAAATCAATTTCTGCGTAATTTTATAAATTGAAAATTCTTAAATAAATGTTACTTGTCTCATTTTGATAAATATTGAATATTAATTGTGTTTCATGGATCATGTAATATTCATACTCCGATACGGTGTAAATATGTTTTACTGTTACACCGGTATTACACCGATATTACACCGGTTTAACACCGCAAAAGAGCACCGCTACACCGGTGTTAATACACAGGTGTTACATAGCGGTGTTAAAATGAGTCCATTTTAACACCGCTTTTTTTACAGTGCATTTCTACCACACATATAGCAGATTCTTACCAAATTTGGAACCTATAAGAGCTATAGCTTGGAAATTAAAAATTTTCATTGTTAACACACACCCCCGCAGTTCATATTTGGATTAGGTTGTCATTAAATCCGCTCTTAGATAATTTCTACCGCATATGTAGCAGATTCTTACCAAATTTGAAGTTTATGGGAACTATAGCTTGGAAATTAAAAATTTTAATTGTTAACACCCACCCCCGCAATCCCCTGCCAGGTAAGCTATCGTAAAATTCGTTCATAAATGATTTATACATCACTTACAGAAAATTCCTACCAAATTTGAAGTCTGTAAGAGCTACAGTTTGAAACTTAAAATTTTTCATTGTTAATACTCACCCCCGCAATCCCCTGTGAGGTGAAATATCGTAAAATTCATTCATATACTATTTCTACATCTCTGACAGAAAATTCTTATCAAATTTGGAGTCGATAGGAGCTATATTTTAAAACTGGAAATTTTTCATTGTTAAAGCCCCCGCTTTCCCTTTGGGGAAGGAATTTCTTAAAAACCGTTCGTAGCTGACCTCTACATGGCAAAAGTAATATTCCTACCAAATTTCAAGTTTCTAGGTCTGATGGTTCCCGAGATATCGTGATGACTGTATACCAATTTTTATTAAGATTGGTCAAGCCGTTGTTGAGTTATAAGAAGACTTACAGACAGACAGACAGACAGACAAAAAAAAAAGTTGGATGTGAATCAGCGCATCATAAAACGATTATTTATCACAAAATTAGATGAAAAAATTGAATGTACAGACAGAGTCAATAGATTTATATAGTAGTATAGATGAGATTCGAATATGCAATTTTCAAACCCACTTTTGAAAAATTTTTCTTTGTAAAAAATCCGCGTTTTTTGATAATTTGTAAATATTTCGGAAAAATTTTAGCTTTAAAAACTATAATTAATACTAATCTATTGTTTCAATCATCTAAAGTACTCAAGTTAGTTGATTGACGGTGAAAATATAATTCTTTTTTTTTTCTATTAAATAAGTTGTCTATTAAGTTGACCGATCTATCGAATGACTACAACATTCAATTACAATCATTTTTGTTCGATAATTTCTGAACAAATGCTTTCTCAGCACTTTTATAAGTTTAATATATTCTTATTTCATTTGTTCTAGTGTCGTTACTTCGTAATTCATGTTACTACATATAAAAATATGAAATTCTATTGTATAAATTTCTAAGTAAAAATATTTTGGATTTTCAAAGGATCTTCGTATAAGAGTAAAAATGACAACAAGTGACAATATTAATCTATTTGAAACCATCAACATCACTGAATTTACGCTAGTGCCCACCTTGCCTGAAGGAAACTGTTGGCTTGAAAGCATTTCTTATTTCGTACACGACTGTATACTGATTGTCACAGTGAACTGCGCTCTGCAATTGTATAAAGTGTTTCCGAGCTTTGGAAAGATTTACAATCAGTTTGTATAACAGTGCATTGTCAGAAGGCATGGAGCATTATACTACACGTCAAAATTACGTCGCACGTATAAGTGCAGTTGGTGAGTACGGGACTTGTTTCGAATTTACCTAGTCCACTGCGTTATTTAAGTACAATGTAAGCGTCGTGAAATATGATCGATAAATCGCATCATACATAATAGCCTCGCGATCATCTAACAAAAATTTATTAGGTACTTTTCACTGGTTTTCACCACGACAATAAAGCTGCAAAAAAGAAAAAACTGGGTCACTTATCTAAATTTGAGTACTGCTAAACGTCGAGAAAGGTAGAAAATCAAAAAAATTTCGTAGTTATCGGCAGCACAACAATTTCCTGAACAAAATATTAAGCCATTCAATCATTGAACAACAAAACCCGTAAACTACACAGTGGCCATTGCTGGATGCAGTGAAACTGGAAAATCCACTTTAACATTCCAATTAATTGATACTTTGCGAGAAAAATTTAAGAACGCAAAGGGCTCTTCGGAGTAATTGTGTCTTGCAAAAAAAAGCCGATCGATTTAGTAGCAGAAATGTCCGTGAAAGACAAAAAAAATTTTTCGAGGCTGATGATAAGTTGGAGTATGCGTCATCGAATGAAATCAACGAAGTTTTTAAAAGGAATACTGATTAGGAATACCCGAGTCGAAAAAATGAACTTACATGAGCTTACATCAATTGTTTTAGTATAGCAGTTAAGTTCATTTAAGTTAATTTTTTCAACTCGGGTACGCTTAATAACAAAAAATCAACGAGATAACTTTATTTAATAACAGTACGTGTCAATGCCTCGCGATTAATAATTTTTGATCATTGGATCATGGGACAGGAAGGTAACGAAAGCCGAGGAAACGTTGATATATGGCTAAAACTTCGTGAGATCTGGTCTCTGCCATCATGAATTTAGAGTATGCTCTGAGCAATGACAACAGCACGAATGTTCATATAGGCATTTGGCTGGAATACATGAGAGGGTCAGTATTAACTTCTTTGATATTGTGCACCAAAGATGGAGTAAATGTACGAAGTTCAAAAAAAGGTTAATTATGATGCGTACGAAGCATTCCAGAAGAAAAACAAGAGCCTTTAAATCCGCAAATGTAGTGCGAAACAATAGGTTAAAAAGACAAAAGTTACTAACTGTCGCAAAGAGTTGGGCTTCGTTAGCAGCAAGGATTCGCATCAATAGATTAATGTTTCAAACTCCATGCATTACGCGACGAAAATAGGTTAGCGGACCAACAATATCTGATAGCCATTTTCCGTTAGGTTCTATGGAAATGAGGAACTCTCTCAAACGTTTAAAGCTGCGAAACAAAGTTCCAGGATACGAGATTGCTAACAGCGTAAATGTGAAGAAAAGTTTAATGACTATCCGTGATGCCGAGTTACTTCGAAACTTGGACGATAATAATACTTCATCAAACCCATTAGGCGTAACGGTGATACAGCTGAGCGCTGAGCGATGACCCGAATTCGTCTGAATCCAACGATAATGTTTAAATATTTCTGGAAATGTAATGATGACCCTTGGCAAGAACTTCCGCAACATCACAAGTCATCGAGCAAAATAAGAGTAAATAAAATGATGACCATAATGATCGAAATTATGTCGCAAATGTCTCAACTATTGATCTTGATAATGACAGCCAGGTCAGTGACAGCAATGGAGACGATGGAAACGATGATCATGATAACATTGATGGTTCTAATGATGATAATCAAGCTGATGATGCGGATAACGAGGATAATGAAAATTACACGGATATTAAATGATGACGATGATGACCAGGGTAGTAAGGATATTACTGTTCAAGATAGAGATGATGATGATGATCTCGTAACAGAGTATGGCAAGATTGGCAGGTTGTCGTCACCTGTTCTGGATAATCGCCTAAAAAACGCGATAACAGCGATTCCTGGCATAAACAAAAAGAATACAAATACTTCTTGTCTCTATCAGACGCCTCCCAGTGTTGTCAAAAACATTAAAATAAATCTCATTGGTAAAAAAGATATTGTATCTGTAAAAAATGTGGCCACCAAACTTCATCAATGAGGACTACCAAAGAACATCTGCAAACTAAACATTATAAAAATTTTTATGTTTGTCCAGTATGCATGAAAAAAATGTAGCTCCACTGCGAAAATGACTTTCCAAAACCATATGCGAAAATGCAGGGAATCGGCCAAAGCCGTGATATTGGAGAACACAATTAAAAAAGCACACAATATTAATTACATTCATAAATTAAATATGTTGTGTGTAATTATTATTATTATTAGGTGACTGAATAGTAGTTACGGACAATGTCTCGGATAGCTTAACTGGTAGAGCCTTTGGCGCGTAACCAAACGATCCTGGTTCGAGTCCCGGTCTGGGCTGTCTGAATTATTTTTTCGGTTACCGAAAAATTCCTACTGAGTAAGGTCCCTCCTCCCCCCTTTATCCTTTATTTCCCTAGTTCCCAAATTTGTCTTTAATGACAAATTTAGCTATAAATTATGGCTACAATATTTAATTAATTACATTCAACACACAAATTTTAACACTCTACACAATGACGAAATAGTATATTACACATCTAGGGCAGTAAAATAAGAAATGTCTCAGATCACATGTAATTGTTGTCCGAGGCAAAGCCGAGGTCAATAAACATGTGATCTAAGGCTTTCTTATTTACTGCTCGTGGTGTGTATACTATTTTTCTCCTCGACGAAGGCGGAAAGCGGCATTTTCGTTTAGCGCAGCGGGAGGAAAATTGACGCTTTCCGCCCGGAGGTGAGAAAATTTTTTTACTGTGCAAAAAGAAAAAAATCTGGACTACGGTTGACTCTGCCGGCCATGTCTAGAACTTCCCGCTATGTACGAGTTCAAAACGCTCGAGAAATTATTTATTCCGAAGTTTTGAGTTCTTCGCTTCGAAAATCTAATGATTGTTGAAAACATACTATTTTGAAAATTTTTATAATTGCAATATGTTCCGATTGAATTATTTGTTTTTAATGGGACTTGCAGCATTCGAAGCAATTTTTTGAGCACAGGAGATTCTTTACTACCTATTAAATGATTCGACGTAAAATTTTGAAGTTATGTTAAAAAAAACTTTGTTGAAATTTTGAAAACCTAAATATCTCACAAACGAATTGACTGATTTTAACGAAATTGGCAGCTTTCGACGCAGTTTCTTAAGCACTATTAGTTTTTTTATTACATCAAAAACGATTCGAGAAGAAATTTTGAAGTTATGTAAAAAAAATACTTTTTTTAAAATTTTTCGTTAACGGTTCCTCTTCATTGCATCGTCCGATTTTGATGCAATTTGCAGCGATCAACGTAGTTTTTTAAGATCCATTGAAATTTTTTAATTGATCATTGTTTATTGGATGACCATAATTCATAGCTAAATTCGTCATTAAAGAGAAAATTTGGAAACTGGAGAAAGAAAGGATAAAGGGAAAAGTAGGACCTTTACTCAGTGGAAATTTTTCGGTAACCGAAAAAAATATAATTCAGACAGCCCAGACCGGGACTCGAACCTGGACTATTTGGTAACGCGCCAAAAGCTTTACTGGTTAAGATATCCGAGATACTGACTGTAACTACTATTCAGTCACCTAATAACAAATTGCATTTGTTTAAAAGCTAATCCAAAAACACACACACACACATTTCGTCTTCCTCGCACCTTCAAACGGGGAAAGAGAAGAGGGGATACATACCTATACTGTACCAGACGTACATACATAGCGATATCCTCGTAGGAATAGTCAGTACTGCTCCCTAGGACCTCAAAACCAGGAGATCTGATCAAAGCTCGTTTTTCGAAAATCAGTGTGAAACCAATTGTTCATTTCTAACCAATATTTCTTGATTAAAAAAATAATTACTCGAATTAAAAATTTGTTCTTTTCGATAATTTATCCAATATAAAAATCATACTTTATCTATGTAATAATGATTTATTTTTTATAAACATTTCATTACTGAACGATATTTAATTTACTATTTTCTACCAACTAAGTTATAAAATCTGAATTACAAGTGTATATACTATATACATAAACTAAAAAATACCATATACATGTAAAAATATTTCTTCCGATTGTACCGCGACCTGTCCATTTCGACACAAAAAAAAGTTAAATTCTTTGCAATATCTGCTATAAGCTGGCATACTAGTGAATATAAACCCTGGAGGATGTCAGACGGCTGCAACATCAAGTATCAACAATATTGCTTGGTCTCTCAGTTTTTTTGACATTCAAAAAAAAAACCCAACAAGGTTAGTCTCGTTGCCAACACTGATGCGCATGTGTGAAAAGCAACGATACTTCTTGGTTCTCTCGAGAAGGAATTCAAAATGGCTGATCGGTTGTGCGGTGTATTTACATCGAAGCAACAAGCAAGACCAGCTCGGCGGTGTCTCGTAACTTATACGACTATAGCTCGACATCACGTATCAGCTAATATAAGCCAGGTTACTTTTAAAAGCAAGTGCGCTCGTGAATATGTACAATAATCAACAAGGACACTTATTCGCTTGACAAGTAGCCGCTCTAATATGAGAACAATTCCACCAATTACAATGTACATTCTCGACGTCCGGATGCAATAATTGCAAAATTAATTTGCTTCGATATTTAACTTTTTCTTTTTTTTACAATATGTATTCGGTAGTTTTTTTTATTTTTTATAACACAATATTCTTAATCTCAACAAATGTTTATTTTAAAATGCTGAAATCTTAATCCCAACTTTGCATGAATGAAAAATAAGAAATTAAAGTATTCGATGTAAATGCTAGTCGATAACCAGTTTCAACTGGACCCGGTTTTAATCCACGCGAAATACTCGTTCTTTTCGTAGAATAGTAGTCTGGAATACGTATTCTGTACAGACTTGTTTGTGTGGTTGGAAATAACTAAACACACAGCATGGAGCATGAAGCTGGGGGCTTGACGATTTTATCTCTCCCACTGGAAGAATAAACACGTACGCCATCGACCGACGGCAGCCATGCTGCTAAGTATTTTACCATGTCTACTTCATAGTTACCTGTGATGAACAAATATTTTTTAACTGTTTGCTACTGTTTTTACTATTAATGACTGAGTACATATATATAATATATAAAACATGTGTGTTTGTTTAGTATGTTGACTCTTTTTTCCATAAAAGTCACAGAGTGGTTGTTAAAGGCAAACCTACTGCAAGTTCATAAATATTAAAGTTGAAGAATTACTTGGTATTATTTTGATTTAGATCTCTTTATTTATTCGAGCTGACATTCTTTTTTAATATCGTTAATATTTTTCGGAAACTCTGTGATTTTAGTTTGCAATTTTGAAATTTTTGTTGTTGTGATAAAACTTTTCTACTCTGTTTTAGTATAGCATAATATAAATTTAAAAAGACAGAACTAGAAAGGAAATCTACATTGATAGAAAAAAATGACTTGATTCAAGAAAAATTTTTTCTTCAAAATGTTATTCTTGTTTTAAGGGGCCATTCATTAATTACGTAAGGATATTGAGGGGGAGGGGGGGTTAAGAAAATCTCTACATGTCCTTATGCTGGGGGGGGGGGGTTGAAATTAATTCTTACGTAATATTTCGTGAATCAAGCAAAATTCAATATTAAAAAAACCTAATTTCATTTTGGGTTCCAAATAGTTTTCTTATTTTTAAAGTGTACAGTCAAATTTTTATTTTATTCAAATAATTTTTATTGCTTATTGAAAAAAAAAAATAACTTATTAAAATTTCATATGTTTTTATTGTTATCCATGTTTGGTTCTATAGAAAAAATTATAATATTTTTCCATGTATTATCATATTTTTACTATAAAAAAAATACAAAACATTTTTTGTTAAAAAACATTATTACTTGTTAAAAAATAAAAATGATGGATCCACGTTGACCTGTTAGTTTTAGTGAAACTGATCCTTTCTTAAAATAGTTTATTAATTAGAAGATCAAGATAGAATCTTACGTAAGAAAGGGGAGGGGGGGTTCAAGAAATCTTACACTGTAAAAAAAGCGGTGTTAAAATGGATTCATTTTAACACCGCTATGTAACACCTGTGTATTAACACCGGTGTAGCGGTGCTCTTTTGCGGTGTTAAAAATCCGGTGTTAAACCGGTGTAATATCGGTGTTAAACCGGTGTAATATCGGTGTTAAACCAGTGTAATACCGGTGTAACAGTAGAATAAATTTACACCGTATCGGAGTATGAATATTACATGATCCATAAAACACAATTAATATTCAATATTTATCAAAATGAGACAAGTAACATTTATTTAAGAATTTTCAATTTATAAAATTACGCAGAAATCGATTTAATGAATGTTATACAACAAGTTAAATAATATTTACAATATTAAATGTTTAGGAACAATATAATAATTATTTTTATCGTAACCATGATGTTTCTCACAATATAATGGATGTTTTAAACATGACAAATCTACAGCTGTGAATAAATATATTATCTCTATGAAAATCATTTAAAAAACGTTCAAAATTGTCGTAAAATTTTTCTAAAAATGTTTCAAATTTGTTGTAAAAACACTCTAAAGCTGTCCAAAAAATGTTCCAAAATTGTCTCAAAAATATCTGAAAAATGTCTCAAAAGTATTCAAAATTTGTTCTCAAATAGTTAAAAAAATGTTTTAAGATTATTCAAAAAAGGTTCCACATAAGATTAAAGGACAAAATTTCAACTAAATTGCTTCAAATAAATTGCATTGAATCTAAAATTATCTTAGAAGTATTCCGAAAATCTTAAAAAAAATACTTAAAAGTTATGAAATAATTACTAAAATCCACTATTTTAGAGTTTCCGATTATCTATATGATGTCCTAAAATTGTCCTTTAATAATGGTGTTAAAGTAACACGGATCGAAAATTTACACCGAGAGAATCTCACACCATTATTTCACACTACACGGCCATGTAAAGTGATCTGGGTCCATTTTTACATCGAAATTTTTTACAGTGTATTTATTTTAATCAAAAATTTTTATCTACTTAATATTTTATTATTTTAAACTTTCTAAATTAAATACTAACTTTTTTTGATTATTTATTTTCAATTATTAAACATAAAAACTTTAATTACAAAAATTGTGTTAGTTCAAATATTATCAACACCGGAAAATTTATAACACCGATTTAACACCGAAAAAAAATATTTACACCGCGACCGGTGTTACTGTTACACCAATTTCGGTGTTGAATTTAACACCGATTTTTTTTTTACAGTGTACGTATACTTACATGGGGGTAGGGGGGGGGGGTCAAAAGTCACCAAAATTGTCCTTACGTAATTAATGAATGGCCCCTAAGTAGTTCTGTGACACGCCTCGATAATTTATATAAATTTATTAATAGTTATTAAAAATAAAATGAGAAAAGATTGAGAAAATATTACGAGAGAGTGCGAGAGAGAGAAGACAGTCGCGCGCAGCCTACCCGGAGAAAAGAAAGAGGGAAAAGAGACGGCGAAGAACGCCGAGAGACAAGCGAGAGTAGTAGGGGAAGCAGCCTGGGAAGTCCCGTAGCATAGTTCCCGCGCGCGCCGTGAGGCAGCGCGGTGTCGCTCAGACTGTTCGTGCGGACAAGTTACAAGTGCTGTGTTGTGAGCAGTTGGAAATGTTATATACTTTAAGTATATACTTTCTGTAATTAACCTGCCCGCACAGTGGATCGCTTTGTCGCCAGGTTGGCCTAAGGTACTCGGGTCACCGAAGAGCCTCTATTGCACGGCAAGAGGTGAGGCTGTGGTACATAGCCTGTCGTTCTCGTAACGAATATTGTGGGAAATAGCTAGGAGGTTGGCGACACCTGGACTTGGAGGTACTCCTCGTCGGAACACCTAGGGGGAGGTACGACAGGGCGTTGAGGTACTTGACTAGCCCGGTATCTCTAGGTTTGGACAACCGAGCCTCTCTTGGTTGATAAAGGGAACTGAGGAGAGTTTAGATAAACCCGCGGACGCGACGCAAAGTCCCCAGTAGGCTGCAGGTAGGTAACGGCTTGTCAGAAGTATTTGTATATGTGAATATTAGATTTTGGGGTAAAAGTTAAGATAATACGTATGTTTATGTTTTGTAATATATTGATTATTGTTTATTGTATAGTTGTATCTTGGTTTGCAATAACGATTTGTATTTGATTATTATTTGTTTATGAGATTTGATGAATAAATTAACCTTATATTTGGAATTTGTGTTATTATTTGGTTAATATTAGTTAGTTGTAAGTTTATCTGTGTTGCGTGATCCCCATCTAGACCCTGGACACGGCGAGCTAGAGCACGGGGAAGTCGTGTTCATCACGACGAAGCTTTAAAACCTTCCGTAACGTCACAGTTCAACTTTCTTAACTTAAGAAATTGATTCTTGAATCGAGGAACTTGATTGTTTTTAAATAAGATATATACAACTTTGCCCAAGAATTTCTTTCTCTTGGATTAAGATAGACAGTAACATTGGTTCAAGATGTTACCGACTTGTTCCAAGTATGGCGCGAATCTTGAATTAAGATATTATTTTACTTGTTTTAAGCATATAAATTTTTGCATTTTTGCTATTCTCTGTATTAATAAATATTTTTCGGCATTTAAAGAAATACAAATTTTTAACTTCGCACTAAAGAAATTGAAAATTTTCAAAAATTGGGAAGTTATTGGTTTCACCCCGATTTTCTAAAATCGAATTTTCATCAGATCTCCACGTTTTTAGTTGCTAGAAAGCAATTCCAACCACTTTCCTGAGGATGTCACTATGTCCGTATGTGTGTGTGTGTGTGTGTGTGTGTGTGTGTGTGTGTGTATGCGTGTATAAACCTCTGATAACTTTTGAACGGCTTGACCGATTCAATTGCGGTTGGCGCCGTTTGAAAAGGCTTGACGAAACTTAGATTTTCGATACAATTTCGGCTAATTCGGACTACAAAAAAATTTTTTTTCAAATGTGGTTTTTTTGGAATAACTTTCAAACGGCTTAACCGATCGATTCCAAAAACTAAGCAGCTCTTAACCGTAAATAACCACGTCGATCGTCTCCATGAACATCAAAATCGATTCATTGGTTCGAGAGAAACCGTTGACGAAAAATTTGGGAACAAGCGTTTTTTTTAATATAACTTCGACATTTCTTTTTGGATTATTTTTGATGTAATAGAATAATTTTCAGAGCTTAAAAAACCACGTCGATCACCGTCAAGAACGTCAAATCAGTTGATTGGTTCGAGTAAAGTTATAAAAAAACGAATTTTGTTACTAAAATTTATAATCAATTTACTAAGCAGTGTATTTTTTTTCAACATTTGTACGAAGATTAAGGATTAAAAATACAATTTCTCTTGATGAGATAGGAATCTTGATTTTTAGGCCTCAGTAGAGCTGCTATTTATTAGCGTTCGAGCTTAAGGTAGTTGTAGCGTGATAGGCATTTCAACAGAAAATTATGAAATTTTTTTTATTGAAAGATAAATATATTAATAATTCACTACCAAAATTTCAGATCAATTGACCGCACCGTTTTTGAGTAATTAATTTTCGAAATTGTATCTTTTACACGTAGAGGTATAGAGAGATGGTAAAGTTAGTATGAAATCTTCCATACCACTCGAGTGGGCCAAAGATTTCATACTAACTTTATCATCTCTCTATACCGCTTCGTGTAAAAGATGCAATTTCAAAAATTAATTACTCAAAAACGGTGCGGTCAATTGATCTGAAATTTTGGTAGTGAATTATTAATATATTTATCTTTCAATAAAAAAAATTTCATAATTTTCTGTTGAAATGCCTATCACGCTACAACTACCTTAAGGCATGCAAAAATTTGTTCGTGAATTAACAATTAATAATTCTTGAAATGAAATAAAATTATACTTTATTGAAGAGAATTGTTTTTGAATAAAGAATTCAAATAATATAGTCTTGAACCAAGTAGAAATATTATAGATCGGAGTGATTAAACCTCTCAATCTGAGAAACATGAATTCAAGACAAGAATTTCTTGAAGGAAGACAACTAGTTCTCTTCAAAATAATTTTCTTGGATCAAGAATATTTTTCTTAAATGAAGATAGTTTTTTTTTTATCAGTTTAGGGGCTACTATTTTCTATGCAAAAATTATCACAACAATTTGACCAATTTTTAAGATAGTTGCAACTATCTTGTTAAAAATTGTTAAAAGGGTAATAAGACATGAAAATTTTTAATCTTATTTCTTTTTTAATTTTTTTTGTCTAAGAACCAATAGCTATTCGGGCAAAAACAAAGTTACTCGATTATAAAACATTTAATGACACAAAGTTAAGTGATCCTATCATGATAATTACAACAATTTACTTTTGATTAATTATGCTACAAGAATTTTTTAACATTGATGATATTATTGAAAATTAAAATTGATATTTTATAAATTTAAATACTATTTCAAAACTATAAATTTACTTTTGTTTACATGCTAAGTGAAAAATTGTGTCACAAATATTTGTAATAAACATATCGAACACTTTTGTATGAAAATTTGATATAATTGTGTAGATACAAACACAAAACAGTTTTAAATATTAAAGCAACAATTTTGTACACAAGGTTATTTTGACGTCATTTGACAGAGAATCTCTTAATCTACGATGGTCATAAATTGATTATTTTTGTCTGATAATTTCCATCCAAACTACTTAAATTTTTTCAAAGAACTAATAACGTTTTGCTGTCAACTTTCAAATTGATAAATACGATTTTTAATTAAATTAACAAACTTTATGCAATTTTTAGGAAATTAATAATTTTGAATACAAACGTATAAACGAATAACCCTTTCAACTCCTAAAATATTCTTCTCTAGACAGAAGAATTAAAACAATACCATGTGCGGAATAAAATGAATATGAAACACACGTTTTGCGACCGTAAAAATCGCCCACACCACTTTGTAAGCTGTGATCATCCTTCGTAGCCTTCCACCATTTGTATTTAAAACACAGCAGTATCGCATAGCCTTCCAGCAGCATCCTGCAAGTTAATATAATCCACCTACACAAATACAGGGCACTCATATTACTCGTTATATAAACTTCTAAAGCCACAGGGTATGTACAATCTCTGGTATATAATATCGGCTTGAACAGCGATTTCAAATTTACATCCTGACACTTTTTTTCCCCGGCATTCTCTTTATCACTCTTTCTGCTTTTCCGTAGTTACTCCCTATCGTTTTCATAAATTTTCAACTTTATTCCGTTAGTCGCTTTACTCCTCTTTTTATCATTTGTTTTTCTTCAATATTTATTCGCGAATTATTCTTTTTTAATTTAAATAAAATTTTCATAATCATTTTGTATTCATAGATTTATTAAATATTCAATGATAGTATCTCTAAAATGATAAAAAATTTGGTAGATGGTATGAAATTGATTAATTAAAATGATCATAAACGACTTCTGGTGAATATTCTCGGTAGAAGGCTCTATGCACTAATGTGGGTAACTATATTATCAACTTCATGATACTAACCTCAAACTATAAATTTATTAAACATATAGATGGATCATTAAAAATATAGTTATTGAAAATTTATTTGTTGGTAGTGAATGAATATTTTTAAATTCCATAAAACTCCACTGTCAATGATTACTAAAATTAATCAATTTTTATAATTTATTTAATTTAATGCATTAGTTAATTACAATACATTATATAATGATTCATTTTTTACATATGGATAATTTGCTTTTAATTAAAATCAATTAAGACCTGGCAAATTTTTTATGAGTACTAAGCAGAATATAACAATTAGGTTATTTGAACCATACCTATTAATAAGAGGTTGTGTAATACCTAGAAACAAAATTATGTTTAAATTAGATTAGTTAAATTGCTCTTGGCGATTCTGCAATGATAGGGCAACTCGTGGCAAATGCCAAAATTTCAAAAATCAGATTAATATCTCTGCGATTACTGATACTAAATCTTTATTCATTGACATTGATATAATGATCTTTTATCTGACGATATCCTTTTAATTTTTGCAAGTTTTTCTCAATTTCTCTCTTTCATTGCCCGTAAGTTTGCACTTCGACGACTGCACTAAGAAGCTCATTAATAGTGTCTTTAGAACAAATCTTTTGCTGGACTCTCCTGTCTAAGTAACTGAATGCTACGTCAGATAATTTTAATGACCTCTCAATTTGTTCAGTGCACATGGGCGGAGCAACAATACTAACACTACTTCATTAACAGTGTGTTGCGTGTTGATGCATACTAATAGCGCCACCTAAAATAATGTTCAACATTCTCTTAACGTATACACAGTACACACTTATTTTTGATTAATAAATGTGCGTGCATAATGTACTTAATTGAAATGATACTTGATGATGCTTATGAATCGAATTTAAAAGGTACAAAATACACTGTAAAAAAAGCGGTGTTAAAATGAGTCCATTTTAACACCGCTATGTAACACCTGTGAATTAACACCGGTGTAGCGGTGCTCTTTTGCGGTGTTAAAAATCCGTTGTAATAACGGTGTAACAGTAGAATAAATTTACACCATATCGGAGTATGAATATTACATGATCCATAAAACAAAATTAATATTCAATATTTATCAAAATGAGATAAGTAACATTTATTTAAGAATTTTCAATTTATTAAATTACGCAGAAATCGATTTAATGAATGTTATACAACAAGTTAAATAATATTTACAATATTATATGTTTAGGAGCAATATAATTATTATTTTTATCGTAACCATAATGTTTCTCACAATATAATGGATGTGTTAAACATGACAAATCTACAGCTGTGAATAAATATATTATCTCTATGAAAATCATTTAAAAAACGTTCAAAATTGTCGTAAAATTTTTCTAAAAATGTTTCAAATTTGTTGTAAAAACACTCTAAAGCTGTCCAAAAAATGTTCCAAAATTGTCTCAAAAATATCTGAAAAATGTCTCAAAAGTATTCAAAATTTGTTCTCAAATAGTTAAAAAAATGTTTTAAGATTATTCAAAAAAGGTTCCACATAAGATTTAAGGACATAATTTCAACTAAATTGCTTTAAATAAATTGCATTGATTCTAAAATTATTTTATAACTATTCCGAAAATCTTAAGAAAAATACTTGAAAGTTATGAAATAATTACTAAAATGCACTATTTTGAAGTTTCCGATTATTTATATGATCTCCCAAAATTGTCCTTTAATAATGGTGTTAAAGTAACACGGATCGAAAATTTACACCGAGAGAATTTCACACCATTATTTCACGCTACACAGCCGTGTAAAGTGCTTCGGGTCCATTTTTACATCGAAATTTTTTACAGTGTATTTATTTTAATCAAAAATTTTTATCTACTTAATATTTTATTATTTTAAACTTTCTAAATTAAATACTAACTTTTTTTGATTATTTATTTTCAATTATTAAACATAAAAAGTTTAATTACAAAAATTGTGTTAGTTCAAATATTATCAACACCGGAAAATTTATAACACCGATTTAACACCGAAAAAAAAATTTACACCACGAACGGTGTTACTGCTACACCGATTTCGGTGTTGAATTTAACACCGGAATTTTTAACACCGTACACCGCATGGACTCACACCGGTTTTTTTTTACAGTGTAAGTTTCTTCAACCAGTCAAATTTATCAACCATGCGCCACTCTGTCACCAATTTTAAAAACATAGATATAATTGAATAACATAAATATTTATAAAAAATTATGATTGACTAATACTACACTGTTAAAAATTTTCATAGTATTTTACAGAAAATATTTTTGAAACTTATATTAGAGAAAATATTTAAACAAAATTTAAATCGGGTATTGTGATAGTAATAGCAAACTTAGGATGTAGGGTTGATGCATAAAAATTGTAAAATTACAAAAAATTTTTATAGATTTTATCACATAGGAAAATTACTCGTAAAGTACCATAATTTTGGATTGCCATATATACACTGATAAAAAAACTGACTTGACTCAAGAGCCAAACTCTTGAACCAAGAATACTATTTTGAAGAAAATGATTTTCTTGAGTCAAGAGAATAAATTCTTGAGCTAAGAAATTATTCTTGGTCTAAGAAAATTTTCTTGAGTTACACCACTAGTGGTTTTCTTGGTTTACACCACTTTGTTTTCCGCTTATTTTTTTATGGTTAGTTTACTATCATTTACAAAAAATGAAGGGAAATTTTATTGTTGTTTTTAAACACACAAATTATATAAAATGAAATATAAATTATCACGTTGATTATTAAACGTATTCTTTGTAATAAAATTACTGCATGCAACTGATACGTACATATATCAGCAGGCTTACATGATTAGTTGAAAGATATTTGCATCATGAATACCGCAGTGTCTTTGAAACCAAAAAACCACAAGAAATGTATGACATATACTAATGATAAAAGAGTAAAGGTAGATATCGAATCTAATGGTAGCCAAGAGAGAATAAATGCTGAAGTCGCAGTACTAGTGACCACAAGTCATAAAATGGAACCCAAACTCATCATGTTGCTCGTTGGTTTCACTACAGCACGCGTGTCTTGGTCATTTATTCTAATCACGGTTTTTTTTTCTTTTGCAAAACAGAAATGTCTATTTCTTATCACCACTTGATAAGTTGGAGCATAAAAGGGTAGATAGCATAGCCACAAAAGAAAATTTCACTAAAAAATTTTTTGTTATCAGAACTTTATGAGAATATGAAATTTATCTTGAAAAAAATATCAGACTTTTGTTGTATGGTACACTGATAAAAAAATTAACTTAACTCAAGAGCCAAAATCTTGAACCATGAATACCATTTTGAAGAAAATGATTTTCTTGAGTCAAGAGAATAAATTCTTGAGCCAAGAAATTATTCTTGATTTAAGTAAATTTTTCTTGTCTCAAGAATTTATTCTCATGATTCCAAAAAATCATTTTCTTCAAAATGGTATTCTTGGTTCAAAATTTTGGATCTTGAGTCAAGTTACTTTTTTTATCAGGGTACTATTTTTCACTTGCATTAAAACTTCAAATTGTAATGTTTTCTTAAAAAAATTATAATTTATTCGCCAGTACGATTTTGAGTTTTCCTTAATCGAACATTTAAAGTATACAAAAATATCTTTTACAATGTACAAAAAAAGAATACGAGATTCAGTGGTAGCTCATGATCACATCTTCTTTTTCAAGCTTAAATAAATAATTTTTTAATCACTTATAAAAAAAATCCTGTGTCGCTTCTAATATTTTAAAATTAAACAGAAAGATGTGCAACGCCAAAAATACTTTATAGTCCGATACCAGCAACTGTAAAATATTTTATAGGATTATAAAAAGGCAACAAGTATTAAAAAATATAAGAATATCAGAGTATTTTTTTTTATTTTTTAATACAAGGAAAAGTTGAATATTTTTTCGTTCTTCCTACTATACAAAAAAGTAATTCTATAATAATGAATTATCTTAGAGGACTACTGAAAAAAATCCATCAAGTTTAAATTACATTCGCATGATAAGATTTCAGCTTTTATAAGAGAACTCATATATTCTAAAACTTGATATTATTCATGAGCTTAAATCTTGGTAGATAAAGGAAAAAAAAATATTATGTATTTACGTTGGCGTTAAGAAACATCACTCGTAGAGATAGAAAGAGAATAAAATAGATTTAGTCAAAAGTATTTCTTTTATTTAAGACTTATGGTTATGAGATTTGGCTTGTCATAATCTCAACTTCAAAATTTAAGCCTGGTATTGTTTCGTGAAAATTTTCTTTTAGTCTTGAATTAGTCTCAATTTATCTATAATTAAGTCGAAATAGTATATACGGGTAAATTTCAATAGTTTCGATTTCATAAATGGAATTTATTTTTAAACAGAGATTTTTCTAATGATCTTGCACCGTGATAAGAACCGAGATCAATATGATATTAATCTTGAGAGAAGCTCTATTTTCGTGCACTGATAAAAAAATAAATTTGATTCAGAAAAAATCTTAAAAAAATAAAAAAATTTTTGAAGAGTTTGGTTATCTTGAATTAAACAGAAATTTTTATGAACTGAAAAATTTTTTGGGCTTAAGTGAATTTCACTTAGTCCAATAAATTTTGTACTTGATTGATGATAATCAAGTTCTGTAAAATGTTTTTCTTAATTAAAGATTCTATCTTTTACATCAAGTAAATTTTTCAATAGATGTTCGTTAAAATTTTATTTAATGTCCTTTGTGATATCTTTATCTTAAAAAAAACCCTGCCTGCTAAAACGAATTAGTAAATGACTGATACTTATCAGTAATTTCAACTGATATGAAATAATTAAAAAAATTTTGAACAAAAATGGAAAAAAAATTTCAATAAATATAAACGCAAAAAATTGAAAAGTTATTACGTAAATAATCATTAGATAACCTTGACTCCGACGTTGTAATCGATCAATAATATTAATGTGCGCATTACCACAAAATGACTCACCTTGCGGCTGTAACGTAGCAGAGGTCGCTGAAAATCGACGATGAGATTTCCACTATTTTGTAGCTGCCGCCGCCGTTGTTTACCACCAATTTTCCGGGAGTGGCAAAGAAAAACAACCGTTGTAACACAATCCAATAGGCGTCCCTTGACGTAGAACCTTTCACATCTAGTCCATACTCGATGGCTGATTATCTTCTGAAACAACCAATAATTGTTCGATTCGAGTTCCAAAGTAAACGATAACTTGCACGCACGTATATACATCGATTTGAAAAGCAGGTACGTTCTAAGAAAATCGGTAAAATTATCAAGTTATCAAAAACCATTTTTCTTAGTTTGCAAGGTTCGTAACATTTATGTACAAAATCGTATAATTATTGCACTATTATCACAATTTTAAGTTTGAAAAAATAAGCCACCATAAAGTTATGTAAAAATAGTTCGCAGAAGTGGAACACGACGAAATTTGTGCGCCCGACGGCTACCGAAGAATTGCAATGTCTTGTTTAAATTAGAAATGTCGCACAATTTAACGCTCTAAACTAGAACACGGGTCATAACTTCTGACAAAAGTATGTTACTTTAAATTAGTAACATTTGCATCAACAAAATTGAATAATAATAACAATAAAAGTAAAAATATAAATATAATTTAAAAAAATGAATAATTTAAAATAAAGAATTATGTAACTAAAAAATTCTGTTAAATGATTTTGTTGTCTTAATTCTTCATGGTATCCAAGCGTATCAAAATCGACAAATCTGTCAATTTATTTTCATTTTTTTGGTCGTTTCCAGTTTGTCAGTGAGATGCAGCGCAATGGGGATGAAGAACTGGAACTGGTCCATAAATTTTAGTGTCCTTGGAGACCGTGTCGGAGATTGGTCACTAGTGGGAATAAACACTACTTGGGTGACATTGTGGAAGGATCACTCTTTTAAGTAAAGCTAGTCTAGCTTATATTAATACTCTGCTATGAGGGATTCGTTGTAAGAATTCAAACCTACTATAACCGATAACTCTTCAAGAAAAATAAAAGTAACACTAATATGCACTTAAATTCTTCGAACTGTATCGAATCAGACTCTGGATAATCAAATTGCTGAGTTGATGTCAACACACTGGTATGGACTCACTTTAACTTAAAGGTCGCGTGCAAAACTGTAAAACTGTAACCATTTGAAAGCTTTTGAGCCCTCAATATTCGGACTCCCTTGGAACTGGTTGCCATGCAAGGCAAGCACTACGAGCGGTGAAACAGAAATACACTCGCGGACTACTCACCGTTGGTTGCCAAAGCTTGGCAGCACTACTATACTCGCGACCACTACACCTAAAGGTAAAGAATCGGTTTAACACGTGATGGAGAGAGAACCGTAAGTTGAAATAAAAGAGAAGAGAGAAGAGAGAAAGAGTTAAAGAGTTGACGAGCATGAAAGGAGTATTAGGAAGAAACTGAGAGCGAGAGAGAAAGAGCTGCCGAACGGCAACCAACGAGAATTACTATGCTGGAAACTATACTGAGAGCAAGTAGCGAATGCCTCGATTCGCTTCTTCGAGACACGCAGAGGCGAGTCCAAGCGAAACAAGTGCCAGTAACGTCCTAAGAAATAAGCTATACATAACTGCTGCGATTTTTTAGTCTTGTTTCCCTCTCTACTCTTCTTTCTCATATTCTCAGCATAATATTTTACAGATTTGCTTCTTGTGAGAAATCTTCTGCGAAAATCCAATCAGACAACCATACTACTGGATCACATATTCCTGCTCTCTATATAATGCTACGATGGTTTCGGTATATAATGTTTGACACTAATGCTGCTGTAAAGTTGATCTTTTACTGTGATAAATATATCGCGTTCAAATTGGTTAAGGTTTAAAGTTTGATTTTACTATACTGAAATTTTTTCACTCGTAAAATATTCAAGAAATTAACTTGAATCGATAAATTATAACTTTTGGATGAAGAGCAAATAATTTTCATTCGTAATTCAACTTTATTTTTTTAAACAAAATACGTGCATATTTTTCCAAGCAATTTATTTTTCTTAGATTGAGATACGTACTAACATTAGTTCAAGATAATACTTAAACCTTTTTTAGAGTCTACCGCTTGATAACTACCAAAATTAAGGAATTCTTGCTACTTTTAATGTTGTCAAAATAATCTTAAATAGGGTAGAAGTACCGTTTGTTGCTCCTATACCGTTTATGGCCATTTATTGTTCAAATAAACGATAGAAATGAATTTATATTAATAAACCATTACAAACTCAATTTGTTTTAATATAAATTTTTTAAAACTTAACAAAAATATGGTCATAATATTATAATTTTTTATAAATTAATTCAAATGTTAACTGGCCAAAAACGGTACTTTTACTCTACTCAAATACTTTTCGGAATCGGTCGAAGCAAAAATTTAATTTTCTTCAACATAAATTTTATTTTTTTAACTTGAGAAAATGGCGTTTTAATGAAGAAACGATAACTAAAAATAAAAAATAAAAAAATTTTTAAATTAAAAGACAACGAAACTATTTTTAGCTGAAGAAAATTGTCCTTGGTTAAAGAATTTTTTTGTAAAAAAAGTTTTATTAAAATGATTAATAAAATAATTTTTATTGCTAAAGTAGTCTAGAACAAAAAAAAAAATATGCTTTTTTAGTATTCATAAAAGAAAAATTATTATTTTATAATGTGAATGAGGCATAGGTAAAAATTCAGAATATTGATCTATTGATTTTTTTTTTCAAGTATTAATTAATATATTTTTCAAATAAATTAAAGTTGTGTAACTATATATATATTTCTTAGCTAAATAAATTTTGAATTTTTTTTTGATATATTAGAAAATTGATATGGTAGTATTTCTTCAGATAAAAAGAAGGTTCTCATTCGGATGAGCATGATCTTATAGTATTGCATTGATAGTACGAGTATTTTGGAGTTGATGTATATTTTATAATAAGAAAATATAAAATTTAAGAGCCTAAGAGGTTTAAAAAATAAGCCATATTTATTTTCGATGTAGTTGATATAGTACAGAATTTGTAAAACATAAAATATAAAAAATCTTTAAGAATATAAAATTGCATGGGACGGATCATGTGTGAAGATATCGTATAGTAACGTTATTTTATGTAAGTGAAAGCTCGGGAGGCTTTTTTACAGGTATAATGTGAATGCCGTGGAAATGATAAGACAAATAAAATGTTAAATGTAATGTCGAATAGAAATCCAGTTTTACAGCATAACCGTTAATACGTAAAATAATTGTCAGTAATTTTATTTCTGTAGATAACTGACAGACTTAAAAAGTTGTGAAAAATACGATAAAATTGAATACTGTATCATATAAATGATATTAATTCTCTCAATTTACCCACTTTTAATTTGGAACTCTATAGAGTCATTATTATTTTTAGTGTAATTATATGATTCATAAATAAGCAGTTAAATAAAAATAAAATCATAAAAAAGACATTTGTTTTTAATGATATTTAATATAAAACAGAATATTTTTTCATTAAAACAGAAAAATACCATAAAACTAATAGTTATGTAAATTTATATTACCAATACTAATAAATTTCTTAATTTTCGTTTTTGAAAAAAATTGTATTGTATCATTTTATAAATTAATCAATTGCAATAAAGTTATGAAGTAATAAGTGATAAATTCATCATTTAGTAATAAAAAAGTTTTTTTTTATTTTAGATTTTGCACTGACTGAAGTGCAATAAAATAAGTATTTCATTAAGTCCCAATGAATTTAACTATAATTGAAATATTAATGATTAATGACAATCAAAAAAATGGTAAGAGGTATAATAAATCAATTATAAGTCAACCATTAACTTTGTTTTTTTTTTTTAAATCAACATTAATTTTTTTTACTACTATTATTTTTTTAACTTCTCGCTAAGAAAATTGAAAATTTTCAAAAATCGGGAAGTTATTGTTTTCATCCCGTTTTTCGAAAATCGAGTTTTCATCAGATCTCGACGTTTTAAGGTCCTAGGAAGCTTTCCTGACTATTTCCGCGGTGATGTCACCGTGTCTGTATGTGTGTGTGTGTGTAAATCTCTCATAACTTTTGAACGGATCATCCGATTCGATCAAAATAAGCGGCGTTCTGAAGAGTTCTTTTGCCCCTAGAATTCTGATACTAATTTACAAAATTTGAGTCGATCAATTTTGAGGAATCTCAAAAATAAAATTTCCAAAAATTCGTTTTTTTGAAATATCTTTTAAATGGCTTAACCGATCAATTCCAAAAACTAATCAGCTCTTAACCTCAAAAAACTACGTCGATTGCCATCAGCCCGGTCAAAATCGGTTGATTTGTTCGTGAGATATCGTTGTCGAAAAAAATGTTTTTTTCAGAATTTCTATAAAATTTTCAGTCTGACCAATTTACGCTCGAAGATTTTTTAGAGAACTCAAAAAACTGCGTTGAATGCCTTAAACCGCGAGAAAATCAGTTAATTCATTCAAAAGTTCGAAGAGCTCAAAAGCACAGAACAGCGTTTTATTGGAGCTCGGAGAGCTCAAAATTACACAAAAATTATATTTTTTTGAGCTTGAAGAGCTTAAAAAATAAGTGAATTGTTGAGCACTTAGGTATGGAGGTAGCGCGAAGTTGCAGGGATGGCTTTTAGAGTCAACTGTTTTCCTAATTTTTTACGACCAAAATATGGAAAAAATTTTGTGTATTTATATTAACATAACAACAAGGAAACTTTTTGAATGAATATCATAAAAAATTTTATTTTTATAGAGGCGAATGAATTTTTTTTACATCGTGATTTATATAAATTGCGAATATGTCAATTAACCTTTGGAATATAGAGTTTAACTATTATTAATATTTCTTTACTGTTGAACAATATTACGTAATCTACAACTTGCAGTGTTTTCGGGATATTATCGCTGACCCAGCCAACGATACTTACAGTGTTGGTAAATTCTTATCTAAACTAAACAAGAACATTTTGCAGAAAGTGGAAAATAGATAATCGTTTACCAACATACAGTATTGGTACGCATTGGAAACTAGATATATACTTAGGCCGATAAAACCAATAATTTGAAATAAATTTGAAATAATTGTAATTGCTGAAGAAGTTGCAATAAAGAGGACACATCCAAAATGGATCAAGTTCAATTTCTGATTGATTTATGTAAAAAGTGTTTTTTTTCCAAGAATTTACAAAATTAAATTTGACATGACTTAATTATCACATGGGGGTTGATTTTTTTTTTTAGCAATTTTTAAACAAAAAATTGAAAGAAAAAAATTTTTTTTCAGTTAGTTTCGAGTTAAAATTGAGTCAATTTATAAGTATTACTTTTAAGCAACCATGAATTTGCGATAAACCATTTATTGCATAACCTTTGTCAATAAAATTTTAAAACTATCTTACCGCAGCTCTATGAAAAAACTGTATTGCTCTTGATGAAACGATGAATATTTAACATTACACAGAAAAAAAAATTTCTTGACTGGAGAATAAAATTTTTGGCTCAAGTAAATTTTCGGATGCCCGAAGGAAGACCGAAGTTGTCTTGGCCGAAGTAAAAATTTTTCTTGAAATTCTATTCTTGGTGGAAGTAATTTTTCTTAATTCAAATTATCATAAATACTTGATACAATAAATTTTTATATTGGATCAAGATTTTTAGATACTTTAGAGAAGCAGCGCCACCTACTTCAGCTGAGAAAATTTTTCTCTTGAATATTTGATGCCCATTTTAGATTATTTTAGCACGCAATTATACATATTGAATGAAAGAAAATGGTTCAATATTATTTGATCTTCCCATTTGACATGTTCGTCAATAAAAATATTAATGAAAATTTATTATCGAGATATTTAATTTTTTGGAGCAAGAGAAAAATTTTCTCAAGACAAGAAAATTTTCTTGATTTAAATAAATTGTCTTGGATCAAGATACGTATTTCTTGAAGCAAAAGAATTAATTTTGTTGGGATAAGTGAAATTTCTTGTGTCAAAAAAAAATTTTTTTTTGCCCAAGAAAATAAATAGCAAGAAAAATATTTTCTTGGTTCAAGTGAACCATTCTTTCTGTATACATGTGAAGCAAATACTTTTATCGTGTAAAAACTAACTAAATTAAATACATGCGATTCTTTTAATTTTAGCAGAGGAATATTGTTAATATCTGAAAATAAGTTATCTAAATAAAGTCACTATATTTATTGCGTTAAAATAGAATGAGCTATAAAAATTGTGAAAAAAAAAAAACCTTTATATAATTGTGTTTCTAACAATCTGCAAAAAATAATTGTAGAAAAAGAATTATTCCGAGAAAAAATAGGAAATTAAGACACTAAAACTATAAAAATAACTTTGTTTTCAATTTTACGTTTGATAATATCTCTTTTCCGTTGGAGCACTCACATTTTTTGTCTAATATATAAGTCTGTACTCAACAGTAAAAAACCAATACAAAATGAAGGTTCATGACGCTGAGAACCTTTAAACTTATTCTTTACTCCAGGAATCGTTTACAACTCTATTGCTTTTGGTATACACGTTTAACTTGAAATGAAATATCTTCAATTTCACAGAGAAGAAACAATAATTTCTTTAGTTACGGATTTGTAATTTTTTTTTATAGATAATTTTTATCATGTAGTTTTAATTACTTTTCAATTCTTTTTGTTTATTCAAGTCCGAAAATGATATTTTTTTAATTAGTTATTCCTTAAGAAAAAAATGAATAATAATGTATAAGTTAAAATTTATATTTGAAGTGTGTAATAATTTTTTTTTAAGTAGACAAAAAAATTCTATACAGGAAGATCAAATGACGACAACTCTTAATGAGTGAGTAACTTTGTTCGTAATTGTTGTTTATTTTTTGTTCAAAATTGTTGTTTATTTTGAAGAAATTTAATATGATTTGCTGTCATTTTAAAAATAAATAAATTTCTTGAAAAATAAAAAGAAAAAATGCAATTAACAAAACTAAACAATAATGGTACACTATTTTGGCTTGTAAATTAATTACACAGTAAAAAATTTTGCGTCATTTTGTTCACAAATTTAGTATAACAATATATATAAGGCAAATACATATTTTTGTCTGGTATACAGGTAAACACTTAATGTAATACAGAAGATTTATGCACTAAATTTTTTTGACGTAATAACAAAAATTTTTTACTGCATAAAGAAAAAGTTTTTTTTAGTATATATAATTGATAAAAGTGACACTTTTGATCTTTAATGTCCTCTTTAATAACAAATGAAAAAAAAAAGTACTTATAAACTGTTAATGGTACAATAACATTAAAACAAAGAATAGTACATTTTTTACCTAGGGCAGGAAAATAAGAAATGTCTCAGATCACATGTAATGTGATCTGAGGCTTTCTTATTTCCTGCTCGTGGTGAGAATACTATTTTCCTCCTCGACGGAGGTGGAAAGCGGCATTTTCGTTTAGCGCCACGGGAGGAAAATTGACGCTTTCCGCCTGGAGGGGAGGATAATTTCTTAACAAATAATAAAAAAAGAAATTCTCACATTGTAATTGTCTAAATGATAATTTATGTGAATTCGCCAAGAGATTCTAACACATTCCTGTGGTCGATTTCTATCTAGATCTATAGAAAATTTTAGCATCAATTTCTGTGAAACTCTTCAAGATTCCGTATTCTTCTTCATTCTTAGAAATTTTCACTAAAATCGATAGGTTCTCATACTAATTTTAAACAGTAACAGAGCGACTTATATTAAGTTTCTTTGATCTCCGTACGATGTTCATTAAGTTCCACTATTCATTTTATTAAAGTAAGAGTATTTCCAATTTGAAGTTTAAAAAATTCCATTGTTTCAAAAAACAACCAATTTTAAACATAAATACCTCCATCAAGAATCAAGATAAAAAGTAATATCTTTATTTTAGTTAATATACAAATGACTAGTGTTATAAAAAGAACATAAATTATAAAATTTCAAGAGAGAGATCATTACGATCATAAGATAGATTTATGGATGTTTAGCATCTAAATTTGCAACAAAGTTATACTTAAACATTTATTGATGTTTAACATGAGATGAAACAAAAAAATTACATATCAAAAATAAAATAATTTTATGCAAATACTTTTCTATAAATTAAATAAATGGATTGTGAGAAAAAGCCATAAATTCGTTTTACTTATTCAACTTTTTCGAATCGAAGTCTCACCAGCATTCGATATACTACACACGTCAACTTTAAATATATAGATATATATGTGTCCTTTAATAAATATGATTGGTCATATTTACGATGAGGCGTCCCTAATCCTACCAGCAATCATAATCCTCGTCCATATATCTCATAAGCACATAAAATCGTTCATACATTGCTACAAACTAATCTCTTGACATAGTATAGTATCTTTCTTATGACTTGAGAATTTTTCAAGTAATTAAAACACATAAAAAATATAATTAACCATTATAACTTTAGTAACGATGTAATAACACTGCAATAAGTGATTAATGTCATTATTATTCAAAAACAACCGTGATGATTATAATCATAATTAAAAAATATCGCTTATGTACGCTTGATAAACAACTACTTTGATTGAAGAAAAATATCGTCGCTCGTCTTGATTTTCATATTATTGATTTAGGAATTCTGCGTCTTTAATTAAGAATATATATTATTTCCGATCGATATAATCAAATTCTATATTAAAGAAAAATTTTCGAAAATTAACAATAATTTAATTCTGTTTTCAGAACTTAACCAGCAATACTTAAGTCCAGTTTTCATTAATGATTAGAGAGTGTACTGAGAAAAGGTTCGCAGAGATGAATCCAGTGGTTTAAATGGTAGAGCTCCTGACATGGAATCAGGGAGATCCGGGTTCGATTCTCGGCTTGGTTCCCAATCTCATATTTTTTCAAAGTTATTTTTCGCTTTCAACGAGTTTCCGACGTAATTGTTATTCATTTAACACTATTTAAGTATAGATAACATTGCATGCATCTAATACGGAGAAACAAAATGTCTCGATCTTTATTGAACAATTTGTATATGGATAATTTCTTTTCACATTTACTTGAATGACATATCAGTAGGCAGACTAAAAAAGTATGAAAAACTAACTTCTTACAAGAACTTCGAATTCTTGGTTCAAGAACAAGTTTCTTCATTAAAAATGATAATAAAAAAGTTGAAAAAAAATTTTTTCTCTACATATTATAAAACATATTCAAGACTTTTTTTTAAGAGACAGAAAATAATAGAAATCCGAGAATTTTCGACATTGATGAAACAAGTCTATAATATAAATGAATCAACGGTATCAAGCATCTTCATTCGAGAAAAAAAATTTTCGGGTGAAGTGTTGAGCAAAACAAAACTAAAATTCTGAGTAAAATATTTTTCTTGAATCAATTAATTTTTTTCAGTGTCGTGGAAAATTAATAATATAAATTCCGGCAGATCAAATTTTTGTGAGTATATATATTGAATCTTGGTTAATCAAAAGAAATTCCAGTGTATATATGCATACAACCATTAATTAAGGCCTTCAATTATTTATGGACATACGCATATATTTCTTCTTTTTTTACGTCTACCACATGAAAGAATTTCTGAGGTCCAACCCACGATCAAGTCGATATCTTAATTGGTTGGATCCAACTCGAGTTATTCGAAGAGCCGGTTTCATCATGGTTCATGGTTCCCATCAGAGTCCTCCCCTAATCACCCTGTGGCACCCTCACTTATTGACCACGTCTGAATTCTCTCATTTCAATTCCAATCCTGTTTCGTTTTTTCCCGTCCTGCTCTAAAGATAAAAAAAAATTCAAAGAAGGAATTAAGCGTTCTGACAATCTCATTAACAGCACAATTCTCCTGCCTTTTTTTTCGTAAGTGTGTTTCTAAAAAATTTATTGTATTTATGAATATTCAACATGTAATTCTTGCAATATATTAAATACTTAATAAAGAAATAATGGTATAAAATACCTTAATTAATTTTTGAAGTAATAAACCTGATATTTAGAATTTTTTATAAAATTAGCTATTGCATTCAGAGGTGATTCCGTGAAATATCATCTGTAGATATAGATGATAACTTTTTTTTTGGCTTATACTCTAACACGTGTCGATTGCGATGTTAAAGGTAAAGATTAAATGAAATTAAAATTTGTGTCTGACGACTGCTATAAAATGTAATGTTTATATCTATTAATGCTCCCTCATGAAAACAGCAAAGACATTGGAATTATTTAAAATAATACATGCATATGAATTGCAAAATTAAACAAATGTCAGATACTGAATGTTTTTAAAAGATTTATGAGCTGATGGTTATAATACATTAATATAAAAATTATTTGTAATATTAAATTTCTTAAGTATCATCAAATATTTACTCATACGTTTTTTTTAAAACTATCAAATTTATTTTTTTCATGGTAAAAATAACCATGTTATTTATTTCATAAAAAATATACTTGAGTGATTGTTAATATTAAAACTTGTTTATTAATTTGGATATTTTGTATTTCATTAGAAAATGAAGATCTTAGCTACACTGAAAAAAAAAATTAACTTAATTATAGGGAAAAATTCTTAAACTGAAAAATTTTTCTTAATTTAAGTAAATTTTTTTGATTCAAGAATTCTTTATCTTCACTCGAGACGGCGAAACTTTTCAAATGATTTTCTAGGTTTAAGAATTTTTCTTTTTATTTTTTTTTATTTAAAAAGGGTTTTTTTCACTGTAGGTTTTTTATCTGTAGATACTTTTTAAAATTAAAACAGTTTAATGAAAACTTTAATTTAGGAGTAGTTTTTATTGAGTGGTTAAATATTATGTCAATAATTATATAAATAACTTCGTTTTCAACTTATTAACTAATGATTTTTTTGTTTAAAAGTATCATACGACTAAAATTGTCATCGGTAACCTTACAGAAGATGCATGTCCCGACTAGAAGTTTTAATGTAAGACCTATTGGGCCCGCGTTGGGTTTCCTAATAGGGACCCCAAATGGGGATCTCACGCAAAGTCCTATGCGGCCCTCATTGGGCAATCCTTTTTAGGCCCCATTGGGGAAATCCCCATCAGAACCCAATCTCAATTGTGAAAGAATAGTATATTACACACCTGTGGCAAGAAAATGAGAAATGTCTCAGAACACATATATGTTGCCCGAGGCGAAGCCGAGGTCGACATATATGTGATCTGAGATATTTATTATTTTCCTGCCATAGGTTTGTATACTATTTTTCTGTCCGACAGAGGCGGAAAGCGGCAATTTCGTTTAGCGCAGCGGGCCGAAAGTTGCCACTTTCCGCCTGGAGGGCAGAAAAAAATATTATGATTTTCGAAAAGATTAAAAATAATTTAGGATCATATATTCATATTATATTAGACCTCATTAGTAAATTTAATTTGAATTGAAATGAAATCGTTGATCGAAAAAATCCTTGTCGTGAGTTGGGCTCGAACTTGCGTCCTTTGGGTCCTCAGTCCTTGACGTTACCGTTGGTCCAAGCAGGAATTCTGATGAAGAAAGTTCCTATCTCGTATACATGAACTTTACCGGTTGACTGAGACATTATTCATGTTATGCTCAAGCTTTAAGAAATTGTTTTTTTTTTTTTTTTATTTATCCACTTTACTAACGTGAAAATACAATTTTTGTATAAATTAAATAAAAAATTTAAAAATAAAAAAAAAAAAATTTACCGAAAAATGTAAAAAAATTGAAAAAATTAAAAATAAAATTCCTTAAAACTGTCCGATTTAATTTGAAATCTCCCTTATACTAATACAAAAAATTTTTTTTTGAAAATTAAAATTTTTTTGAAATACAAGTTATTTTTTAAAATTTTATTGTATGGATAAAAATTTAATTATGAAAAATTTTAATTTTTTTTACAATATAAATTCTTTTGAAAATGTGAATCCTCAAAAGTTGGATATTTTTCAAAAATTGAATTTTTACATACTGATAATAAAAATTATCTTCAATTAAAATATTTTTTTATACTGAGAAGAAAAAATTCTGAGTATGAATCTTGTTTCAGCACCATCAAAATGTATTTCAGTCTAAAAACTCACACAGAAAGAACAATTCCTTTACTGGAAAATAAAATTCTTGGCTCAAGAAAATTTTCGGATTCCTAAAGGAAGACCGAAGTTGTGTTGGCCGAAATAAAAATTTTTCTTGAAATTCTATTCTTGGTGGAAGTAGTTTTTTCTTAATTCAACATCATAAATACTTGATAAAATAAATTTTTATATTTGATCAAGATTTTTAGATACTTTAGGGAAGCAGCGTCACTTACTTCAGTTAAGGAAAAAATTTCCTCACCTTGAGAAAATTTTTCTCTTAAATATTTGATACCGATTTTGTATTATTTTAGCGTGCAATTATACATTTTGAATAAAAAAAAAAATTATTCAATATTATTTGATCTTCCCATTTAACATGATGTTGATCAATAAAAATATTAATGAAAATTTACTTCTATCGAGATATTTAATTTTTTGGAGCAAGAGAGAAATTTTCTCAAGATAAGAAAATTTACTTCTATCAAGAACTAAATTTTTTGGAGCAAGAGGCTGAATTTTCTTAAAACAACAAGATTTTCTTAACTTAAATAAATTTTCTTGGATCAAGATACATATTTCTTTAATAAGCAAGAAAATTAATTTTATTGAAATAAGTGAAATTTCTTGTGCCAAAAAAAATTTTTTTTTTTTCGCTTAAGAAAATAATTACGAAGAAAAATATTTTCTTGGCTCAAGTTAACCTTTTTTTTCTGTGGAGTAGGTACTTGAATTTAATCTGGAATTGATCCCAAATTAATCTAGAATAACTCCGCTAAAAAAACTCGAATTCACTCTACACGCGAATTGTTTAATTACTTTACTCCAAAACTCCGAGTAATGGGATTAAATTTTAATTTGGATTAACATTTACTCCGAATTCATCCCGATTTTTTACGATGTATTTTTAATCTCGTAAAATTTAATTTTTCAAAATATAAGGTTATGTAAAATTTGATGAAGCTAAATTTTGTAGTTTTTATTTAACAATGTTAGATGATTTTTTTTTCCTAATTCTTTTCTATACTTATCGGCTAATTTTTATTTTTATTTCTAATTAATTTACAATGAATATATGCTAATAATATAAGCTCACAGATCTTTGGGTGATTGATTTTTTATATAAATAAACGATTGTCTAAATTTAAAGATTATTTCTTCATGCATCTACTCTCAGGTTGGGTTATCCCTCTTAGATCCCATTCAGATCCCACTGGGGAAAATTTAGAAATTGTATTTTTTTTTTCCGTTTGGTTATCTCTCTTAGGTCCCACACAGGACCCTATTGGGAGAAACTGAATAAAAATTTTTAATTTTACGTTGGGATTTCCCATTTAGGTCCCACACAGGGCCCTGTTGGGAAAAACAATGAAACTACTAATTTTTGCATTGGGATTTCCCATTTAGGTCCCAAGCAGGGTCCTATCGGAAAAAACTGAATAAAAATTTTTATTTTACGTTAGGATTACCCGATTGGGGGCTAATTAGGCCCTTCTTGGGATTTCCCAATTGGGTGTGCCTCTTCGGGACCTAATCAGGTCCAGATGTATACGCTATGGATAATCCCAAAGTAATTTCTAGTTGGGGTGTTCTTCGAACAATCATGTCAGAAAATAACTTTAGTTTTCATTATTTTTATCTGTCATACAAACGAAATCTTCATTTAAAAAGTCAGTTATTTTATACCCTCATAAATAATCATTTTTAAAAGTTTAAGCTTGAGTTAATAGAACCTCGAGTATTATTTAATCATTAAGAAGTTTTAATTAGATATTTAAAAAAAAATAGAATAAAGAAATAATTATATACAATATCAGGCACATATTTTTATTTAATTTTTGGCATGATAAAACTGGTTGCGAAAAAAAAAAAAGAAAATCAATTAATAAGAAAGCATATATTAATTAATCATTAGAAGGAGTGTTAAAATAAAATGAAATTATAAAATATTAAGAAATTTCTTATTTGCTAGACTCTTAGATTGAAAATGTCCACAGCGATTATAAATGTGATAGTGAAATTTATTAGGATATCATTTATATCACTGACACTTATAATGGTATATAACACGAATAAGATGGCTAACCAGTGAATAATGAATAATTGTTAAAGATACCTCTATTACATTTATAGTGGTCATTTGAAAAGCCATATCGATTTGTTTTAGGTGCATAACGGTATGCATCTACCTATATAAGTAAAGCAGGTCTAACTCAACTGTTTTCGCCCGACTAGCCGACCGACGACCGACGATGGATGGAAGCCGTCAAAGCGGGGGAGAACATAAGAGCTCATAAATGCGAATTTAAGAGGTGCAATAAAGGCACGTTTAAATCGAGAGTAAAGGAGCGAATAAGGTTTTGTGTACGCGTGCCACTCCTGGAATTTTCACGCTTCCTCGTTAATATCATTTTTAAGCTTCAACCCTTTAAATATATTGCTACAATTTCGAAAGCTTTTAACTTTTCTTTAACCTAGGTGATGTTTACAATTGTTGCTTTAATCTTCAGCGTATACTCCAAACAAACTCAAATATCCTTCTAACGGGTGACCTCATAAAATTCGATGACATTCTCAGACTTATAACTCGTCCAACGCTCCCTTTTCGAGGTTATGCTAAAAATTCAAACTATTTTTTCTCTCTGTGTTTATACTCTATTGTTACACATATTTTACCTTGAATTCGTCACGTTACAGTTCATTTTGATTTTGGTTGTTTATTTTTAAATTTAAAATAAAAAAATTTACACACAATTTGTAGAGAGAAAAAATTATCAAAATTTATCCAAATATTTCAAAATTTTTACTGCATTTGATTCAATACTTAAGTCTAAAATTTTTGCAATTTTTTTTTTAATTAATTTGTGCTACTTAAGAAAGCAATTGTTTGAAAATCATAAAAAAAAATGTAGTAAGATATTAAACGTTACCGACAAGATCAGAGACCAGATAATTTTGTTGAAAAAATTCATTTATTTTCCCATATAACTTATTTGGCAATAAAAACTTTAAATTGTGTGTTGTTTTCAATGTCATTAATCTTTGAAATCAATAAAAATATTTTTAGAGTGTAATTTACTTTCATATTTAAACAAGTAAAAATTTTAAATATTTTTTTGAGTTCCATAAGTTCAGTGGAAGTTCTAAATTTTAGCTCCGTTATTTAGTATATTGCACGTTTATTAATCGATTCATTTTGAAAGTTGAAAAAATTTTCGAGATTGTTAAATATATAATGTTTTGAATATACTACCGAAAATTGAAAAAATCTAACTTTAAATCTTAATAAATTAGACTAGTTGTTGGAAGAAAGCAATTCATACAACTGGTGTTGTTGTTTTACTTTATAGGTATACTCCTAATAAATACTATTCTATTTCACGAGATTGCTACAGTTAATTTGGTCATAAAATTTGCGACGATATGAAATAAAATTTCTCTTATAACCCTCACCAAGATTATTCGAACAAAAAAAAGTTACCCTTTTCGTGTTGTTTACATACAAAACTAGCATTAAAAATCTTTAATAAATACCACTATGTGAACTTATGAGACCAATTCCTTTTTTTTACAAAAATATATATTTTTTTTACAATCTAATATCATGAAATTTTACTATTTTCCAAAAATTTTGTTGTAAAATATATTATATTGAAGCTTTTTTCAATAATTTTTCGAAAAAGCTTAGAGGTTACCCTTCAAATTTCAAAAAAGTTCACTAAAACTTCAATTTAATCAGATCTGAAAGTTTATAAGAAGATTTTAATTTTCAAAAGAAAATAAAAACAACTGTATCGCATAAAATTCATATTCTCCTACCGAATAATTTTTGAAATCATTCCCTTATTTATTGTGTTAAAAAATGTATCGAACATTACCAGCTGGATCAAAATCAATCGATTTATTCAAAAATTCTAAAAATAATGAATAATTTGAATTTTGAAAAGTTATCAAACCGTTACAAATTGTTATCCTTAGAAATAACGGGAAGTTTCAGGAATGGCCTTCCGTTTCAGGGTCATCTATTTCTCGATATGGATTTTCTTTTTTAAAGGAAGTATATTTAGTCGTAAATGATGTATTTTTCTTTTTTGAATAAAAGACCCAAGCCCTTTGTACAGGAATTATAAAAAAGTCTAGCAGAGATGTGTATTATCTTCAAATGCAACGGTATATTGAATTCATGTGTAGAGAACGTTCAATTTTCTGAAAGTTAAAATCAAAAAAGCAGGTTTATAGTTTTAAAAATCATGTTAAAATTAACCTTTAGGACTAATATCTACTTAAATAGATCGATAAGCTTTAATTTCAATGCAATGAATACTTCCATTAAAAATTTTATCAAACGGTACTATTTTTCTTTCTTATAATAAACAAATAAAAAAGAATTATTTGTTAACAATTTTTGAAAGTTAAATTCAAATTTTGCATGAAATTTCAGGCGAATTTTTTTATAAAATTAGTAGTTTCACTGTAATATCCAAAAATCGGCTAAATTGACGGTAGGTACACTTTGATCTTGAATAACTTTGGAACCATCTAATTTATCAAAAAGTCATTTAATACCTTTTGTAGAACCTTCAATTTTATATAAAAAAAAACGTTATGATATCTTTTCTGTACAATTTATGATTGGCTACTTACAAAAATTAGAAGAAGCAAAAAAATATCCCTAAATTAAAACATAATTTCAAGTCTCGATCGTTCTGAGAAAAAAATTTTTTTCATTTATTACCCTAGTATACTTCCTTTGCAATTTTCAATAATATGCATCTATTATTACTTTAATCAAAAAGAATTTTGTTTATGAAATTCATCAATTGATCTCAAGTTAAATATATTACCTCAAAATTCTTTACGTATATCATATAATTCCCTCATCAAGAGCAATAGAATCAAATTTATTTATATTCTTTAGATTAACAATTATTACGATATAATCATAAAAATAATGAAATACATCTGATGTACATCAACCTCCACGCCACGCCTTTCATATTTTATATGCTCGAATTATTCTCAATTCTCATCGTTAGCTCAATTAATTTATATACTCTATTTAAGTTCTATTACTTTTAATTTATTTCTAATGCTCAACCCATTGTTGATGATTACAGTAATCAATTCTAAAGTTGTTTTGAACTATCTAGCTGAGCAAATCAAAAGCTGCCACCCAAGTTTTAAATTCGACATGATTTGATTCAATCATTTCCCACGATGACTAATCTCAATTGATTCACCCAAACTGAATGTAACATTGTAGCAATAATATTCTTTGAAGGTATGAATACATGAAAATCGATACTAAGAAAAAAGTTTGGATTTTCTTCAAGGAAAAAATGAATCATACGATTAAGATGTTTATATACATTGATTCACACTAAACAAATCCTTTCAACGAAAAAAACTTCCATTAAGACTTTATTAGTAGAGGATTCTTTTTAGGATGAGAGTGTACTTTATCGAAAAATTTTTCATCGATGAGTGAATAAGAATACCACCATAATATCAAGAAAATTTAAATTCTGGGTTTTCATTAACAAACCTGGGTGTTTTTCGAGTGACTAATGTTTTACTAATGGATGCTATTACTGGTATTAAAAAAAGCTAGATAACTTGTACAAGATAAGTGTTTTAAATATGTATATATATATATAATCATTATAGCAAAACAAAATTAATCAAGACATATGCGCGTGCACTTTTAACATGAAACATATCTTTACAAGAAAGAAACAAAAAAAAAGAAATGAAGATAAAAATCCTTTTTGATTTGCCGCTTGTCATATTTTTAAATAAATCGATATCAATACTACCGTTCTGGGAATTCTCAATAAAAATTTTTAGTTGAAAGTGTTTTCTTGAAATATCTCAATTTGCTAAATAATTTGAATAAACTAATGGGAGTCTGAAAAAATAAAACCCAAAGAAAGATTTATTAGTATTTTAATGAAATATTATTATTGTTTTTGTTTATTTCCTGAGGCATTAAACATTAAACACACGCAAACATGAAAAATATATTCAAGAGAAGATTACACTAAAATCAATTTAAAAGCCGCGTGAATTTTTAGATTTGTAAGTGAGTAGCGCACTTAACAGAAGAACTGAGGCGTCTAATGGATGTGAATATATCGTTGTAATAAATTTAAAGCTGCAAAAAGCGCAGTCGGTAGTCAGCGTGCTGTACGGCATACAGGAAATAGAAGAGAAAGCGAGTGGTAAAAAAGAACCATTTACCCGTTCACTGAGGCTGAGTTTCAAGAAAAAACAAAAGGAAAAAGAAAAATAAGCTTTGGATCATTTCCCTGGAATAGCAAAAAGAAAATCAAAAGGAAAAAGAAAAACCTGGATGTGTATGTGCCAGTCATCACCTTTCCGGTATATATTGGAAGCCATCTTGGACGTAACCTACCAATCCGAGCAGCGTAAACTTTGTTCCCTACGTGGTACCCGGCCCCACCCGAGGAGCTGCCACGATCAATACTGGGAAACAACCCCCGGTTACACCCTCTAACCCTCGTCGAGTCTCCCTTCTCTTACTTTATTCCTGGACAAGCCAGCGAGCCCTGGGCAAGGGCAAGGGACGCAAGCCAGAAATTTCGATGCGGGCCAGATATTCTAGGCAGTAGATAGCCAACCACCCTTCTACCCTTCCACCCTTTTTATCTACCCACCTCTGAAGAGAGTTATGGAGCTTCCTACGGACTACTGAGCACAGACGACTGGGTGAACTGCTTCGAGCTCTGTGAGTTGCTTCAGCATGCGGGATGAGGGATTCAGAGGATCATTATTATTCATTGAGGCAAGAGAAACCCCTTGGTGCCGTGGTATACATTCTTAGAAGTTTCGCCAAGTTAAGGCATAAATTCTGGTAATCAATAGAGGATATATTGCTTTTTACACCTGCTGTTAAAGTTGATTATCTTTTTGCTTTACCTTATCTGTGTTTTTTATGACTGATGACAATTTCGCGATGTTATAGTTTAATCTAAAAAATTGTTAGAATTTTATCAAGAGTAGATAAAAAATTATTCATATTATTCATAGCGAGAAGTTAAAAAAGTTTCAAGCATTTGATAAAAATCATTTTTTTATGAATCTGAAAAAACTTCCGGATTATTTGCACGGGAAAAATATTTACTTGAACTAAAATCAAATATTGGGGAAGATAAAAATTATTTTAGACTTTATGAGTACAAAAATTGGGTTCCATGATTGTTGATACCCCGAAAAAATATCCCCGGACAAAATATTCCCAAAATAAATATTCCTAGATAAAAAGAGACCTGATACCTAAAAACTGATACCATTTTAATCTTCAATAAGTGAAAATATTGATCAAACATATCTCAATTTATTCGTGATATTTTGGATTTAGTGCCTTATGAGTCTAGTCAAAGCATATGGAATTTTAAAATGAAGGCAAAATAAAATTTTTACGGCTTTTAGGTTCTAAAAATAAATGAAATGCAATCATCAATTAATTAATTAATAGACTTCTAAAAATCAATTGAATATACTTTAACCATCCGAAGATAATCAATTCTCAATAACAGTAAAAACAAATTACTGATAAACAATTACAGATCATAACTACTCTGTTTATGCTCAAAATAAAATTTGTTTATGATAGGAAAAAATGTGTCTTTTCGTTCTGTGGTAAAATTCTAACGTATGTATTCAAAAATTTTCGTCAAATTTAACACAAAAAATTTTTTTGCACAAAATTCATGTTATTATTTCAACTCTTACATTTAGACAAAGTTACTTTAGTGTCAAACAATATATTTGTGTGTTTAAAAATGCACTGATAAAAAAAAACTAACGACTATCTTGAACGATCATACTAAAATTTTAAGTATATTATGAGTTACTCTGAGGATATGAGTAATAATAACGAAAAATTTTTTATTTATAGTATTTAGATTCTAGCATTCACATAATGATTTTAAGATCAAGAATTCAATGAAAATTGGTCATTATAAATAATTGAAATTTGCTCAGAAAATAAAGATCAAGCAAGCAAAATTCTCATTTAAGGTCTGTATAATTGTTCTTATTTTTTGTTCGACAGTCAAGAATTTTTTTTTTTTTTTTTTTTTTGTGAAAATAAGGCTAAAATTAGCATAAAAAACACCAAAACCACTCATTAGGTATAAATAAGGCATCGAGTTGGAAAAAATCAGTCTATCAAAATAGCAATGATTATTTACGATGACTGAAATGGAATCTGTTGTCTAAAATGTAAGAAGTCTTAGAAACTTGATCCCGAAGGATATTTTTGCTAACAAAAATTAATATTGTTGTTGTTAAAAAATGAAGATTAGATATACGCGCGAAAGGAAACATAAAGAAAAGAAAGGCATATGAATATTAAAAGTATAACGTTGAAGCAGCCGCATATGGGAACCGCTCTTTGATTATCCGCTGGTTCGTATAATAACAAGTTCATAAAGACGTCTGGTGCGCATGTGCGCTTTGAGGCCAGTCTTACTCACACGGATTTGAATAATGCGACCATTTACATACTCAGAAGCGAGAGGCTAAAAATAAAAAAGAACTGAAATGAATAAGGAAAGAAGAAGGATACGGTCTGTGTTCCAACACCGACGCCACAACCAAAGGCAGCCATTTCCGTTGGCAAGCTGTCCCTCCAGTACGCCCATACAGCATAGCTAGATCAGGTCTTTGCCTTCCTGTACCAGAACTCGAGAAGACATATATATACACGCCAAGACTTACTTGTGTATACTATATATTTACTGGAAGACATCTTATTTCCAACAATGTTTCCTCTCCGCTCTCCAGTGGTCCGCCCGTAAATTCTCATTCCAAATCCCGAGACTCGTATATAATATCTGTATCCCCACTAGCAGTAGATCCACCTTTAAATCCTTCGTTTTTCTCTCCCGCTATTGGCCTACGCTCGATTCCTGCTCACCCGGCATAAAAAATCTTCAATAGATCGATGAACTTCAACAATACTATCCTTTACCTTTTTTTCAACTGTATACAGAGGATGAGGATCTATTGCTATTTTTTACTTTATAGGTTCACCTTCTTTTCTTATCCATGGTAAGACAGCAAATTTTAATATTGAGCAAACGGTAAAATTTCTATGATTATTTAAAAGTCTTGTGTACATAAACTTTTTGTATAGGAGCTTTAAATTGAAAATTCAAATCAGAGGTAGTTAAAAGACGAAAAGCTTCAAATATTTGAATTGATCGATTGAAGTCATTACGTATGCATCGAAAAATTATCAGCATACACAGAATAAAAAATATTGTTAAAATGACTATCCAACGTATCCTCAAATGACGTTTCCTTAAAATAACGATCCAGATTTCTGATTTAAGGATTCATTTGTTTGACTTAAGCATAAAGAGAATAGCTCTTGTAAATATATGTAGTTTCGTCAAAACAGGCAACTGTTTTGTTAACGTGAGGATCCGTATAGTTGAATTAACTAAATATAACGCTAAAATAATGATATGGATCGACATTTTGATGATCCGCTGTATAGCTTAATTGGCTATACAGCGTACATCTCTAAAAAAAAATGACTATACGGCGTATAGTCAGAATAACAAATCAGTCATTAGCTAAAAGTTGGCTCGACTGGTATTTTGACTTCTAAAAATCTCTTGGACTCTACACTGATAAAAAAATTGACTTGACTCAAGAACAAAATTCTTGAACCAAGAATACCATTTTGAAGAAAATAATTTTCTTGAGCTAAGAAATTATTCTTGGTCTAAGAAAATTTTCTTGAGTCAAGAATTTATTCTCTTGACTCAAGAATAGTATATTACACTACAAGGGTAGAAAGTTGAGATTCCTGCACTGTGCGCCATGTGGCGCACAGTTCAGGGCTCTCAAATTTCTGCCCTTGTAGTGTATACTAGTTTTCTTGCTATCCGGTCGAAAGTACGCAAAAAATTGCGGTGAAAAAAATTGATACCTGTCCCCGACATTTGCGGCACGAGCGAAGCGAGCAAGCATCAAATACACCTGTCGATAAAGATATTAATTTATAATCTATCATATTACTACTTTCTTTTGAGAAAAGATCTTAATTTAATTAAATAAATTAAAAATTATAAATATATTATAAATTAACTCTGATTTTAAAAATAAAAAAAAATATAAAAATGAAATAATAATCGTAAAATGCATAGAAAAAAAAAAATTAAGAAAAAAATCTGTTTGTGTATTTTTTCAAATAATTATTTGTTCAATAATTAATTTATTTATTTGAGAATATCTATCAGAATTAAAAATATTTCTCGTTTTTTTTTTTTCTAATTTAAATATTTAACAAGTCTAATTTCATTAAAATAAATATTCATTTTCTGTAATTAACTTAGTTTCAATCTAAAATCATTGACACATAACAAGACAAATACATTCATAACAATCACAAGTAAGGTTAGGCTTATAAACATAAGTAATAGAGTGAGCGCGACTACCGACTTTCGGACTTTCTGCCGCCTCGTGTCTCGTTGTCAGTGCATGAATACATTTTTTCGGCTCCCCGCCGTAGAGCGCATGCGCGACTCGACCACGGCATAAAAGCGAGGCTTTCTGCTGTGAAATCGCAGCGGGAACCTCGTACTTTCGACCGGCGTAGTAAGAAATAATCATTTCTTCAAAATGGAATTCTTGGTTCAAGAGTTTGGCTCTTGAGTCAAGTCAATTTTTTTATCAGTGTATCTTCAGCAACTTTCAGTAAAGAGTGACCTTTGTTTTCATCAGGAATAAATAAAATATCATCTTGTTGTACTTTTTCTTTCACCTTTTTTATCATGTATGTTGATGGGCCAAAAATATTTACAATTTTTTCTGTTGACCAACTTGATGGTAGTACAAATAATATTTGCATTTTTAACTTCTCGCTAAGAAAATCGAAGATTTTCAAAAATCGGGAAGTTATTGTTTTTACCCCGTTTTACGAAAATCGAGTTTTCATCGAATCTCGACGTTTCAAGGTCCTAGGAAGCTTCCCTGACTATTCCCGCGATGGTGTCTGTCTGTCTGTCTGTATGTGTGTGTGTGTGTGTGTGTGTGTGTGTGTGTGTGTGTGTGTGTGTGTGTGTGTGTGTAAACCTCTCATAACTTTTGAACGGCTTGGCCGATTTGATCGCGGTTGGTGCCATTCGAAAGGGCTTGACCAAACTTAGAATTTGAATATGCTTCGGAACGATTCGGAAAAAAAAAGTACAAAAAAAAATTTTTTCAAATGGGGTTTTTTTGGAATAACTTTTAAACGGCTCTACCGATCAATTCCAAAAACTAACCAGCTCTTAACATCAAAAAACCACGTCGATCGAAGCCAGTCCGGTCAAAATCGGTTGATTCGTTCGAGAGTTATCGTTGACGAAAGAAAACCGAAAAAAAGTGTTTTTTCAGAATTACTCCGAAATTTTTTGTTCTATCAATTTAAACTTGAAAATTCTTTATGGAGCTTAAAAACCTGCGTCGAATGCCACCAACCGCGTAAAAATCGGTTCATTCATTCAAAAGTTATTGCGATTTGAAAATTCAAAAAATAGTATTTTATCAAACTTTTGAGCTCGAAGAGCTCAAAAGCATACAAAAGCTATTTTTTTATCTCGGAGAGCTCAAAATAACTCTGAAATTGTATTTATGAGCTCGAAGAGCTCAAAAACGTCATAAGTGCAATTTCAAGCGTTTAGGTATAAAATTGACGGGAAGTTGCAGGGATGGCCTTCAGGGTCAACCGTCTTCCAAATTTTTTTATTATTGAGAATAACAAAATTAAATAATTATTTAATTTAACATCATTCGAAGTTTAAAAAAAAAAAAATTTTTTTTCTCCCAAAATCAAAAATTGATATCTTCGAAAAAAAAAACACCCTCTTGAAAATTTCAGGATATTTTAAGATTGGTAAGAGGTACTCTGTAAAAAAAATGAGCCAGAAATTTCATAGCGGGCTTTGATTTTCACGATTTTTTAAATTTCAAAATTTTCTCACTTTTTGATTTTTCAAAAATTTTACCCAAACAAACTTTTTTTTTATAGTTCTAAGTATCCCCTTTAAAATGAACTTTGGCCCATATCTGTAACTATAATAGTTTCCGAGGTATTACAAAAATAAACTTGAAAAACCTGAAAATGGTGAAATTTTGAATTTTGCATAACTTTTCGAAAAAAATTTTTAAAATTTTTTCCTTTGGCACTGCTTTGTTTTATGATAAAAGCAAACTTGTGACCAAATTTCAGACAAATCGGAAGGGATCGATTTCAACTATTGGTCGATTTGACATGGAATGACCCGCATATATAGAAATTTTCTTATCAGTAGTAACTACTTATAATAAGTTCAGACATACTTATATTTTGATTAATCATTTATAATGAATATAGTAGCATTTCAATCTTTTAATTAATGTATGATATTCAAAATAAATAATCATTTGCACCATAAAAATCAATTTCAAAAAAACTGCAACGATCAAAAAAGACTTTTAATAAATGAAGAGTGTGAAAATTAATGAATTTCCACTAAAAAGTCTGGAGATATATTTTAAATAGCATTAAAATTTTATGAACTTTTCCGAAGTTATAAACACGTAAATGACTACCTCCATGTAAATTTATCACGCTCAAAAAAATTTAGCGAAGAATCAGACACATCCATACTAAACATCCATAATAAATAAGTTTTTGTTTTTCAACAGTAAATGTAACAATAAAGTTAAAAATGATTAATGTGTAACTTGTACACTTTTATTCCTAATTCATTTTACTCCTCAATTACATTTTTTGTCCATAATCTGTCCCGATTATACTGCACAAGGCAAGCCGTGACTATGTAAAGTGCTTACAAAACATGCAAAGGGAACCTGCACTGGATTAAAAATCTTCATGGAAAAAAGAAAGAAGAAAAAACAGAAAATTTGCCCGTATCGTGATTTTGCAGAACAATAAATCAAAGAGCAGGAGCCCGCGACACGTGAGTCGTAATATTTAAGTTAATAGCTCAGTATAATAAAGTTAATGGCTTTATGATAGCTGTTGGAAAGATGAGAGTACGGACACATCGCATTCATGCACTTTCTACAACACTCAGTACTTCTTGCTCTTTTCCCACTGGATGCTTTTGTTCAACTTAAACTCTTACATACAATGCGAGCTATATATATTTGCTCTCTCACATTTGACGGCGTACATTTACCGACAACGGGTACACAGCTATTGTCGGCGGAAAATTCAACGATTCCAAGCACTCTCGCAGACCATCTGTATCTTTGTACATAATTCCAGCTATTATATATAATTTCAGATAAAATATGCTAATGTTACAAAAGGAAATTTTTTTAAAGTTGAAATCCTTCCTTTTGATGAAAGGATTTTTTACTGCGAAACTATCTAGTCAGCTTCTAAGTTCTTGTTATTAACATTTTAAATGCTATTATGAAGATATTCCTAAGCTGCAAGACCAATTGTTCGCATACTTTTAATCTATAGCTGAAGTTTGAATGTTTTATGCAACTATAAAGTACATTTTCTATTGTAGAAACAATAAATTAGTTGCAAAAAAATAGTCTACAGTGCTTCCATATGTACTTAGAAACAAACAAAGGCATATTATTATAACATATTTTATTTTTTATACACTGATAAAAAAATTAACTTGACTCAAGAGCCAAAATCTTGAACCAAGAATACCATTTTGAAGAAAATTATTTTCTTGAATCAAGAGAATAAATTCTTAAGACAAGAAAAATACTTAATTCAAGAATAATGTCTTGTCTCAAGAATTTATTCTCTTGATTCAAGAAAATCATTTTCTTTAAAATGGTATTCTTGGTTCAAGATTTTGGCTCTTGAATTAAGTTAATTTTTTTATCAGTGTAACTATGTTTATACACTGATAAAAACATTAACTTGACTCAAGAGCCAAAATCTTAAATCAAGAATTCCATTTTGAAGAAAATGATTTTCTTGAGTCAAGAAAACAAATTCTTGAGACAAAAAAAATTTACTTAAATCAAGAATAATTTCTTGTCTCAAGAATTTATTCTCTTGATTCAAGAAAATCATTTTCTTTAAAATGGTATTCTTGGTTCAAGATTTTGGCTCTTGAATTAAGTTAATTTTTTTATCAGTGTAACTATGTTTATAACATCAAAAATTTTAACGGTTGACTTTCGCAAAATTTTTGTTCTTACATCAATAATAAAATTAAGTTGATTCAAGAAAGTTATTTTGAAGAGATTGTTCGTCTAAAAATCAAAACAGAAAATTACTGAATCAAGTAAAATTTACTCAAACCTAGAAAAATGTTTTAATTCAAGAATTTTTCTACTGAATTGACGACGATGAAACTCTTCAAAATGATTTTCTTGGTTGAAAAATTTTTTTTTGAATCAAATTTAATTTATTATAAGTGTAATTAATTCTTTTGTACCACCTTAAATTTTGATATTAGCAGTATTTTTATTTTTGACACACCCAGAACTTCTAGAAAGTGAATTTTTATCAAAAGCCTTCTTGAAAAAATGAAAATTGAACTATTTTAGTGAGCAAACAATTATGCAAATTAGAAAGTGGAAGGCAATTATTAAAAATAAGTATATTATAGGAAGTATTATGTTCAATACATAGAAGTGCACAATTATTGTTATTAGATACGCTGGAATAGTGATGAATGAATATATTACAATATTTTCATCAGTTATATGCATTCATTAAATTAAATTAATGTGAAAATACAAGAAACCTAAAAAAAAAAAAATTGACTTTTGAAAAAACTGAGGTGGATCACTCCTTACTATAACTACTTCTCGTTGCATGTGAACTTGAAAATTTTCAAGCCATTATGATTGAACTTGAAGAGTTCTTAAGGTACAATAAAGTGCAATAAAAGTATAGATAAGTGCCAGTTTTTATAGAAGCTTCATTGCTATGCCATAAGTTAACGTATATATTATTGTTGTTCAAATAACGAGGCACACTTTTCACAGCTACTTAACGCGCGTCCAATAAACATGAAATATCACGACAATAAAACATTTTGCGTGGTTAAGAGGGGAGTATTAACTCGCAGTTATAGCTTTATACCCACCAGTAATGAATTCGAATTTGAATTATCTAATAACAAATAAAAAAAAATCAAAACACTTTAAATCGTTGTTTGATGTGATAATTATACTTTTAAAAGAGCAATTAATGCTTTGAACTTGAAATTGCAACTGTTATAAACTAATTTATCATTACTTTGCAATGCAATATGATACATAACAGTCATTGTACATAAATGTTATTACTATTAAATTTTCCCGAGATAAAAAAATTAACTTAAATGAACTTAACTGCTATACTAAAACAATTGATTTAAGCTCATGTAAGTTCATTTTTTCGACTCGGTTTGACATAATTTTTTTTTTAAATAAAAAAAAAACAGTCAAAAATCTTACCTTGAATTCATTCTGCAAAAAAACGGGAACCATACAATCGATAACTTCATGTTTACATGAACGATAGCCTGAAATTAAAAAAAATATTGTTATTAGGATTCCTATTGCATAATTTATCTGATAAAAAATATTGCTTAATTTTGTTCATACTCTACAGTTTTGAAATGTTATCTTAACATTCAGGTTGAGAGAAGAAAAAAATATGCTTTAAAACTATAATCATCGTTCGTTGAGATTCACTAATTTTTAATGGTTAAAAAACTTACTGAAATTGTAAAATTAATTTATAATTTTATTCGTATGAATCCTTATAAAAAATTTAATAGTTGGTATCCGCAATAAGTTAAGTTCAACCCATCGATTTTAAACGCAAGGGTCATGGTTCATTTATATTAACTCAAATGTAAATAAGATAAAGTTAGTTAACATGAAAATATCTATAAAATACAAAGTATCAGCACAAATTGAATTAAAATAAGTATTACAAAGTCTACAAAATGATCATCCGGTAATTTGGTACTTCCTCAATAGGCAATAGGGTTTCTCATTCATATTGGCTAAGTGTGTTTATTAGCAAGACAATGGTTTGAACACTCGATGAGCAACACCTCGTAAACCATGCTTCGACGAGCGTATATTCCACTCTACACAATGTACATATCGCAGTACCAGAGTATACCATCACGGTTTTAACACAATAACGCACCTTTATTGACAATGTATATAGGGCTCTTGTGATAAAAGGATTCATATATTTTCAGACTACCAAAAAATATTTATACTTTTTACGGAATTTTAATTGTTTGTGTAACTTATAATATAAAATCATATATATTCTACTTCATTTATATGGAAGCTGAATATACTTCGGTATTTAGGACATATTCATTTTTTTAAAATCAAAGTTTAAGGCTACGAAAAAAATTTCAATATGTAACTCAAAAACAGAATCATCTATTTTCGGAAATGGTAAATTTTTACTCGACAATATTTTTAATTAAAATAAGTTATTAAATTACTACTTTTGAGTTTAATTTGCACTCAAACGTTACTTTGAACTAATTTTAGACATCTCGAATAAGGACTTCTCCCTGTGTTACTCGGAAAGAAATCATAACAATGTTCAAAAAATGTTTAAAAAATGTCTCAAAAGTGTTGAAAAAATGTATAAAAAAACGTAACAAAATTCTCAAAATTTATCGATCAATCCAGTCTCTGCATGTCTCAAAACATTCTCGATTTTTTGTTTGGTGTTCAAAAAATTTTCGTAATTGTATCATATTTTGATGTTACAAGCTGTGAACATTTTTTTAACAGTATTTTTTTGCATAGGGGGAGTTTAAAAATGTTTAGAATTGTCTATTTTAATAATTAAATAATTCCAACAATTTATTGAAAAATTCCATCCCTATAAAGTTAAAAAAACCACAAGTGCAAATTTTAATAACGTTATTTAAAAATAAATGTTTTTTCAGCCCTGATTTTTTAAATAAAACCAAAATATAATCAGATGTTCCACGGGTTTACAAATAATAATATTCCTATAAATAGAAAAAAAAATCTGTTCAGAAGATCAAACTATTGCAAAATTCTCAAAGAATGGTTTTATAACGTCATTAAATGTGTGAAGTGATGAAGTGCGAACAGAAATTAATTTAATTTACGCTAAATTAATTACTGTTATAATGTCACATATGCAATAACCAAATGAGTTATTACATCCGCTTCATATTTTATTTGCAAACTATTTTATTTTTTTTTTTAATGCGCTACACACATTCAATTTCGAAACTCACTTTTTAATTTGATGTTAATCAAATACGGGTAATATTATAAATTAAGAAAACAGGGCCGCAGTAACTTTTGATCCATAATTATTGAATTCTATTATTATGATAGATACGTCATCATGTTCATTAAAAAATTGATCAAATAATTTGATAATTTCATTACAATAAAAGTTCAGCTTCAGTTTTTTATTTTTGTAGATAATATTTTTTAAATTAACAAAATTGAAATAATAATTCAGGGAATGCATGTAATGCTTACCTTTGAGACGGGTTCACGCAACCATTCATTTACATGAGCAACTACAGGTTAATAATGGCGCAGCGTATCCGCTTTGGCAAAGAATTCGACGGCCGTCGCAAAGCACAAGAGAATAATAATGCAACACTGCGATTTCACCCTCGATCAATGCATGGAGTCGGTAAATGATTCAAAATATACATTCAAAATCAATATAATCTTTTTCTTACAATTTAATGCAACCATTTTATTTTTATGATCAAATTTATACACCCGATAAAGCTGACATTTAAAATCATATTTTTTCAATATTTTTACTCTGATTCTTTGTCTTTAATGTTCAAAAAAATTGATCACAATTCCATTTTTTGGAATCAAATTACTGCACTACTAGTTTGATTTTTTTTTTTATAGATTTAATTCAACAAAATTTCACACATTTAGTGTCAGTTCAGTATGACGAGAAACTTAGAACTGATCCATCAATAACTATAAACTTTCAAAATATAGGGGAAACAAATGAAATCAAGGACTTTGGACGATTGCTGTAAGTCCTTGGATTGGGATTAGTTCCAACGTGTGTTAGCAGGGAAAAAATTGGAGTATTATTTAGAAAAACTTCCAGTTACACACTCTGAGTTAAGTTGATAGAACCGGTTACATTCCTGTAGTTTTGTTTTTACCCCATATTTATACGGATGCTACAAAAAAGTAACCTAGATATTTTTGGTACATATGATCCAGTTTTTAAATGAAACTAATTTTGTTTACAAACAGTAAAAAATTAACAATAAATATTTAAAATATTCAATCATATTCTAAGTAAAAAATTTATAAACTAATAGATATTTTTAACAATTATATTTTTCGTCTGAAAAATTTTGATTCATTGAATAAATTCAATCTAAAATGAAAAAAAAGTATTTAAATATGAAAAAAATCTAGTTGAATAATTGAAGCTTTTTGATATTTTTAGAATTAATTTACGAAAATATTAATTTCATACTGTTAGTTATATACAATAATAATTTTGAAACTAACCAATTGATTTTTCATGGAAAATAGTGATACTGATTTTTTAATACTAAATGTTGATACCCACACTGATGAAAATATTCAGTTAAGCATTCAGTTGATACTTCTTAAAGAGAAAAAATCTTAAACCAAGAATATCATTAGATGTTTGATAATTTTAAACCAAGCAGAAAAATTATTGTTTTTGGTACAAGTGAATTTTACTTAATTCAAGAATTTTTATTATTAATTCAAAATGATGTTTTGGATTCAAGGTTTTTTGGCTTTAGTCAACTTAATTTTATCGGTATACAAAAAAACAAAGGTTTACGTGAACCAAGAAATTTTTATGCAAGACCTGAGTAGTTGTAGGACCAAAAAGAAATTATTTTAAGCTAATCGTGGCATCTGCTGTGTAACTCTTGAACTATTATTATTACTTAAATAAAAGTTAAGAAAAAATTACTTTATTTTATAGTTAACTCCGACAAAATTTGTTGAAAGAACTTTGAAAACTATTTTAGTTACTGCTAAACTGTACAGCCATATTATGACGTCCCACAATTATTGTATACTCCGGTCATTTTTCTCATGAATTTAATAGTAAATTTCAAAGAAAATTTCTTTCCATGTAATTTAACTTATTAAAGTATTACTTATTTATCTTTAAATCTAACTGTATAAAATGGAGAGCAAGAAATTTACAGAGATAAACGATTATGAAGAACTCCGGATGTATTCTTTTATTTACACAGCCTCTTAGTGTTTTCAAATTTCAGAAAAATAAAAAAAAGTGAACTATATTTACAGAAAAAATCTTTTTCTGTGGCAATACAAATGGTATTTGGGTCGGTCAAAAATCCTTTAAACGACCTTCATTGTAAAAGGCTTTAAAAATTGTTATGAAGGTCATATCTGTTTTCTAAACTTATTTCAAATCATTTGATTTTAGTAACACGTAAAATATTTATTGGATTAGTGTACTAGATTTTCCATAAAATATCATTTTTGTGGAATATTTATTTTTAAAACAAAAAAAAATTATTTTATACAATTAAAACGAATCACCTATATGCAATTATAAAAAAATAATTATATCATTAGAAGCTAATGTTTTCCTCAAAATTTTTAATTACTGGCGAACTATTTATAATTCTGTGACATGTGGCTACGAAAATGCTGAATTTATTTCTTGTAAAATTTAAATTTTATTAATATGTGACATTTAATACTTTATATACATAATACGACTAATAAAGTACTACTTTATAAACTATAAAAGTTTAGTAACTATTAATTTATGTCTTATAAAATACAGTAATTTTTTTTACATCTTAAATAAGCAATATTTTATGAATCATATCATTTTAGCATACGAATATATGAAATATTCTTTATAATACTTATTTTCATAAAGAAAAATCGGAATTGGTTGACCGCGCAGGCTAACCCTAGAACTTCCCGCTACGTTTGAATCTGAAGCGCCTTAAAATGTGTTTTTTGGTTCATATTTGAGCTTTTCAAGCTCAAAGCACCGATTTCACATTTTGAACTCTTCGAGCTTGATGAAAAGCTTGATGTTGATCAAAGATTGAGTATTTTTGCAACAGAGAGCTGTTACATTTCTCATTTTGCACCGACGGGACTAAAAATCTTTTTGTAGAGCGAAAAAATTGTTGAGAATGAACCTTAAAAAATGTGATAATTATTAATTATAATTAATTTAAATAAAGTACACAATTTTTAATATTATGAATTGAATTAAAACTTTATCAACAGTTTAAGAGTTTTTGAAACTTATCTATAAACATATACGATATTTATACAGAAGAAATAACTTTACTGTTTCTAGTAAATTTAAATAACAATCAATTTATGAAGTATGAATTATTATCATAGCTTTCAGAATCGCTTCATTTCATATTACGGTTCACATAATTTTCATAGTTCATCTGAACTGTATGATGGGTGGTTATTTCTTTACCCTGAAACATAAACATCGATCTATACGATTTTATTAGGCAAAGTACATATAATATATATGTGTAAGCTGTTTAAGAATATAGAAGAAAAATTTATTTTCAATATCATTTTCTTCTCTTTTGATACTTTGTATAATATAAATAAACAAATTAAATGTAGTTTAATTTTTTTTGTTTTTGTATTATATTTATTACGAAAAAATATGAAAAAATATTGCTCTATTTTCAAAAAATCTCATTGTAATTTAGCAACGATATCAGTTTAGCAACACTATAACACCCGACGGAATCGTGACATCTAAAAGTAGTTGGTAAAACATTTCTGTTTTTATATAGTTAAAACTGTTTGGAATTCAGTCTTAGCTTTTATATCATCAAACACGTAATTCTCATAAAAAAAAAAAAAACCTTACTTCACTCTCATATAAAAAACTATACTTCATTAATAATAATCTTAGTAAGATGGCTAAAGAAATATAAAAAAAAAATACTTTTTCACAACAATTTATTCTGAAGTATACATATTTCGAAATAGAAATTATCTAACAATCATAAGCCCATGATTCCATTTAATTTATACAGATTATTTTACGGATTTAAATTTGATTTCTTATAAGCGATTATTTATATCCTCTAGCCCTTTGAAAATTTTCGGAATATACGTCTCAAGAAAATAAAAAAAGTTAGTCAATTGAGATAAAATGTCTAAAAGCCTGCACCCGATGTTAAAATGAATTGGGATTATTTATACATTTGATCACGGAGAAGAAAAGTTTCACTTAATCCAAGGAAATTCCAAAGAAAACCTCAGTTGTATGGAAGAAAACAATTTTATAATTTTTGTTTTTCAAAGTATTTTATTGAATCATCAAAATTGGTCCTACATAACGAAAAATAATTTTTTTTGCAGTAGACAAAGGGAAAATGTTATTTTTTCCAAAACTGTATTTTGCACTGATAGTAAAACTTGCTTTACTAATAAGTTACAGTACAGAGGAAAAATGTTTTGTTAGAGGACTAATCTTTTTGATTAAAAAAAATATTGAAAAAAACGCAAATTTTTTTGGTTGAAGAAAATGTTCTATTCTCAAGAGAATTTCTTCTTACTCTAAAATAATTTTAGTCTTCCTAAAAATTTTCTTGGTTCAAATCAAATTTTTCTCCGTATACCTGTACCAAATTCAAATAATCTTTTTGAAACTACCCGACAGAGTAAAAAATCATTTCAAAATTGTAAATATTCACTATTTCGTAGTGAGAAGTATAGTTTTCATTGTATAAAAATATTTCCAAAATCTAGCACTTCATCATCACTAAAAATTTATTTCTCAGAATTTAATTAAAATAGTTCTTCACCAATAAGTCCTCAAAAGTCTCAATATTTTATTCTTACCAAAATTTTACAGACTCTCAAAATGTTGACAATTAAGATCTATTAGTCAAAACCTATAGAGGTCCAAAAATGTTCAATTCAGGTAACGACACTTTTAACAACTAATGAGGTGTTATAGTGAAAATTATCAATATTTATCCTTTTTTTCCAAAGACGTATTATAGTCGATGTCACAAATTCCATTTTACTTTCTTATGTTTATAAAGAATCCCTTTCAATTTTTTTATCTTGTAAAAATTATTCAAAATCATTGGGTGAATTTTATAGCTTTGGAAATTATTCATGATGTATTTCTAAACCACCGCCATTTTTAGGAAGTTAAGGAGGAAAAATTGAAGGGATGTTTACTAGGACTGAATGTAGCCGGAAATGTTACGGATTATAAATTTTCTCTCGTCGGTGGAGACGCCCTTTTCTCTATCCCCTTTTTTGCACACTGGATAACATTATAGTTTCCGACGTTCACATTCAAAGCCTAAAGAACGCATTATATACATATCTTTATACATACAGTGAAGAGATACAGAAAACATGCGAGTACAATTACAGGAAAGTTATTGTTGTAAATTACTCTTGAAAACTTCAACCCCTATACGTAGTTGGTCGTATATCAAAATATCATTGGCATTATATGCACTCTCTTGGACTAAAACATTATTCATGAATTCAGCTTGTTTTCTTTCAGGTTAAGCCGAGGAAAAGAAAATGAGTCTAGAAGACAAGGATGAGTTGAAGAAATTAAAAAAGGAGTAAAAATAAGTGTATAAAAAATAAAAAAATGAGATAAGAGCTCTGAAAGGACAGTGGGCGGAGTAGAGCTCTGTAATGAGCGCTCAAAGAAGGACCTGGAGAAAGGAAAAGGACGTGAAGAAAAAAGGAAGAGGAGGTTGGGAGCCATGAGGAAAACTCCTCGACGATTCTTACCTCTTGCCTCTAGCATTTCGCTGGATATGCGACGGTCGACGAATATATATATAAGGAGATATGTGCTCGTAAAAGCTTAAGCGAAGTTCTCGAAGAAAATACAGATTACGAATTACGAAGTAACCAAACTCCCCGACGGTCCATAGAATTTACTTGGAATCTAATTACACGTTAGATATATAGACGGAGGTAAAACTGCTTTTAGTTTAATCAAAATAATTCACGTCTCCGTATAAATTAAGAGAATAATTTATTGTCTGGATAATATAAGGATTAAAACTCATGAACCAAAAAAATCAATTTAAAGGGTTTCATCATCTTGAATCATAGCGAAAAATTCTTTAATCAAGAGTTTTTTTCTTGAATTTTTTATTAGTGAATGTAAATCTCAACTAGGGTGGTACAAAAAAACTGACTATTTTTTCCACTTCTTCAAAAGTATGTTAATTTTTCATGACTTGGGAGTTTTTTCAGAAAATTAGATCTATTAGAATTCTTTAAGGGGTCACTCAGTCTTTAAAATTTTTAGAACCGTCAAAAATTGAATTTTTCGTTTTTAATCACTCTTTTTTTGCGATTTTATCATTTTATGCGTTTAAAATTATATAACCTGAGAACATCAAGTTAATCTTTTTATTTCGAGAAGTAGCTCAAGATTTTTAATTATCTAAAATTCCTTAGATGTTTTCGAGTGACCAAAATTTAGAGTAATTTTATAGAATAAACACGAAAACTTGTAAAATTTTGAAAGAATCAAAAAATAAAAGATAAGTAAAATAATTACATATCTATCTTTTATTTTTATTCTGTCTTTGATTTCTATTCTTCAATATGCCAACTCTGAGGGAAAAAATTAAAAATTCTTCGCTATGATTATCATTCGAAAGTCAAAATGTTAATTTGAAATTATTAAAATATTTACAATTTGTTAAGTAAAAAATTGAAGAATAACGAAAAATAGGATTAAAAATAAAAAATACAATTTTTTATATTTTTAGAAATTTTTGAGTGACCATTCAAAATTTTTTATCAGTGCTATTTTACAAAGGTTTTTAAAAAACGACAAACTAAATTTTTTTTCAATTATAAAAAGACTAAAAAAATAGTCAGTTTTTTTGCACTACCCTTATTATCTTAACAATAAAATATTATTATGATTATTGTACCCATGCACCTAATTTATGATTATAATTCTGTTTATTTATCAAAATTTATGGGTGTGTCATAAAACTAAAACTGTATCAAATTTGAATCTTTTTAAAATTTAAATTCACCCTCTAGCCCGGATCATATTAATTATAAACAACTACCTCGTATTATATAAAGTTGAGGGTGACCGAACTTGTGGTTTGAATCCTTTCCCTCGCGACACATATATATTCCACCCCCGACAATAACTCCTCTATGTTGTTGGTAAATACATATAAAGGGACTGAACGACGAGGACGACGGGAGGGCGCGACTATAAAGTTCCTGTATTTAATTTACTGAATAATTGGAATCAAGCCGGCTCATTTGTGTCTGGAGCCGGTATTAGTTCCCTGGCGGCGCTCCTATATCTACATCAAAGGTATATATGATAACCCCGGTGCAATTTACAGAGAATAGCTATATGTGCACTTCAGTGCAGTGTACCTCTCATCCTACGCCATCTTTTGCAACGATTCATGAGATAGGTGGATAGTATGCGAACGCTTGATGAGGAGATTTCTGCGCCCTCGTAAAACCAACCCCCAGTCCGGAATTGTGCTCCTGAACATTGCAGATCAGCCCTTCAACCACTTCTCCCCTTTCTTCACATCAAGCGGGAGGGTTCAATCAAGATGCCGAGATAATGGGAGACTCTGTTTTCAGCTACACGAGAAAAGGGATTAATGGAAGACTACCAAGAAAAGACATATATATATATATATATATATATACCGTACAGTTTCTGAGTTTTATTTCAACTTAATTCAATGATTTTGTTCATGATTTAATTTCTTTTACAAAAATCTCTAATATAAGGAGCATGCATACATGCGAAAGTTAGATCTTCATTTGGAAAAAAGGGCTCAACTAGTGCTTATGAAAATGACTTTGTTTATAAAACAATAACATAATTGGTATAATTATCTAAGCTTTTAGTTTTGAACTATTCTAAGAGAAAACATAGTTTATTTCAAGAGAAATAATGTTTAAAAAAAAAAACGGATTTCTTGTTTTAAAAATTTACTCTCTTGATTTCTAAATTCTGGGGTTAAGATCTTTGTATTTCCGATGGATATATAACTATGGCGACTTGATTATTCAAAAGTATGTTATATATTATATTCAATTGATACATTCAAATGTTTTCATTAAAAATTAACCCTGATAGTTTTGAGACTATTTTATGAATGAAACACACTGATAAAATAATTTATTTAACTCATGAAAAAAATCTTGAACAAAGACAATTATTTTGAAGAATTTGATTGTATTATATCAAGCTAAAAAATTTTTGAACTAAGCAAAACGTATTTAAGCTAAATTTTCTTAGTTTTCGACAATTTTTCTACTTGATTTAAAATGATCTAATAATTCTTTAAAATGATTACCTTGAATCAAACAAATGTTTTTATTAATGTAGAAATTCTTCAATTTTTTGGATTCAGCAACATTTTAAGAGATGATATCATGCATTACAAGAGAGTAAAATTTCTAAATAGAAAATTTGCTGCTCATTAAAAACTATAATTTATTGATTTAAGAAATGATTACTTAAATTAAGAGAACCGAATATCTTAAAATAAATTCAAATCCTAAAGTATTATTGAGTCAAAGAATTTGTTGCATTGTATTTAACTCACTTAAAAAAGCGCAAACATATTTTAAAAAGAACAAAATGCAAGTTTGAGAAACAAAAATCAAAGAGGAACCAAACCTGGAGAAGCATCTAACGACTGGTACCAAGAATATCCATCTACATCTAAAAGAGTGGGGTAGAATTTTTAGTATACGCAGGCGCTAACAAGAAATCGATGGTCGTTGCTTACTGGTCTGTCCGCTTTGGATGAAAATCGTGGACAAAAACATCCAAACGGTGCAGGGTAGGGAGTATCAGAGGAATCTCCAGGCAATATATAGGTGTACAAGACTCGTTTTATATGAACGGAATGCACGATAAAATTTAAGGGCTGGATTCCTTCTTTAAAAGTTGAAAAGAATTTGGTGTAACCAAAATACCGAAATCTAAAGAGTTAGCTTCTTTCCAGGTTATGGGATTGTATTTCTTCCGCTTGAGCTGAAATTTTATTATATCGTATCAAGTATTTACGACTAATTGCATGAGAAAAATAAATTTAAATAAAAGTTTTTGGATTAAGTGCTTAATTAAAATGCACTCACTATAGATACCAGCGTAGCATTTGATAATGTGAGTGTTTTTTCATGACAAAAATTTTTATTGAAATATAAAAAAAACGGACGATAAGCTACAGGAAAATATTTACTGCCGTAGGGTAGATAATGGAGCTATAGCCGGCAACAAATGCAGGTAATAGTCCTGCAGATCAAAAAGCAGGTATACGGATATAGGGTCCTATAAATAATGGATTGTTGAGTAACAGACTGGCCACTATATGCACAGAAAGTAAATTACTCTGTTGTTGAAATGGATGATTGTCTATGTACAGCTTGTACATCAGGTAGCGTGAAGTACTGACAGCTATATACAACTGAGCATTTAAACATTTTGTAATATTTAATGGGCAAATCTTGGTATGACCGCATACTTATTTCACGCTACAAAATCGCCTTGTAATAATAAATGCCTTTTTCTGAAAATTGCACCAACTATTTTCTTTAGTCCATCTGACATGCCGCCAAAAAGAAGAAATATTTAATTTTTCAAATAACCCATCAAATTTTGATGTATGCATGTAATGTATGTACATAAAATATTTTTAATTTTATAGATTAGGAATTTAAATTGTGCGCTTCGCGCGCTTTAATTTTTCTACCAATAAGGAATCGGGGACCACATTTTTGCGATAATTCGATACTTGATTAACTTCACGCTTATTTTAATTTTATCTATTTTAATTTAAAGATATTGCAGCTCATATTAAAATATCTAATCACATTATATTATTAGATTTTTATGGAAGAAATAAGAATAAGAAAAGATAAAAAATTAAAAAATAAAAATTCATAACATCGTTGAAAAAGTTTTTGATCGAAAATAACATATTGATGCCACTAACTCCTTCTTCTATCGAAAATAGAAAACTTATATTCAAATCATTATTATTCATTCACAAAAAATATTTGTAATTATTTTTTATTTTATTATTTAATTAAATTGACTGGTTATAATTTATATTCATTAGTTAAAGTGAAGGATATAAATTCAATCAAGACCATATGTTAGTCAAGCATGTAGGATCAAATGGATTGGTCATCTTTTTCGAATGAAATATCGTTGAAGTACAATTATAGATGAATAAAGAAAAATATTCCGAAGATTGAAATGTCTAAAATTTCGAATTTTTAAGTGATAGAATTATGTTTCCATGGACTATTATTCTCGAAAAATCATATAAAACTTATACAAGAACGTAATAAAATATTTACGTTATTAAAATTTTTAATTAATCCAGTTCCACACAGAAAATTTGGGCAAGGTAGAAAAATTGCTAAAAAATAATAACTATCCGTCTGGCCTAATTCACACGATATTTAAGAATTACCAGAGAGATAAGAATATACAGGATAATAGACTGGAAATTAAAAAGTTTATTAGATTTCCCTTTATTAACTCAGTATCTAATCAAATTAACAAATGCTTTTATAAAACAAATATAAAACTGGTGTTTTATAATTTAGTGAAATTGAATTCCATCTACATGAGGTTAATAAAGATAAAGTTGATAAATGGGAACAGTCTCAAGTAATTTACAAAATACCATGTGAGTGTGGAAAATTCTACATAGGACAAACTAAACAAAAATTAAAGAAAAGGATAGATCAACATAGATATGATTGTAAACCGATTAATATACTGAAAACAAACTCTACTGCGTTAGCTGAACACCATTTTAACACCGGACTATGGAGGGTAGAGGTACTTCTACCCTCCATACACCGGACACAGGACACAATTTCAAATTTGACATGGCAACTATTTTGGACATTGAGGATAATTGGTTTAAAAGAAACATTAGTGAAATGATGCATATAAAAAGAAATAATACGATTAACTTAAGAACAGATACAAATAATTTAAGTAGCATTTATAATGACATTTTAAAAATGACAACTAGAATTTGAATAACAAAGAGTAATTAGATATCCTAGATGGCGCGGTGGTAGGACTATAGCATAGCCATAACACAAGAACTGGGTGGGTAGTATTACAGCTGATGTCATTGTGGATGTACTGTACTATTCTGTGACAATTGGTAGAAAGTTAAATTGTTATAAAAATTTTTGTTAATTTCATAATATGCGTACTAATAATTTATATGTTTCAACAATAATATATTTTAAACTGTGAACTAGTATGATTGTACTATAAAAAAAATTTTTCGACATATATTGTTGTATATAAAGGTTATAATTTTTTATGTTTATTTGTAGTTGCTGAGGAAGTCCTAATAAAAGGACGAAACGTTCAACTAAAATCAACACGTAGTTTGAGATTATTTGTCCTGAATTCCTGTGATCTATTTTAGTTATTTATTATTTTTCTGGACGTGAGCAAGATTTTAAAAATTAATCCAAAGATTCTTTAGACTGTCTATTTTCAAATTCTATTTGCTCGTCAACCAAATTTCTATACGACTATTAACTGCTGAAATGTTAATGTATTCAAATAGAATCTAACACGTATATTTGTAAACATCGATATCACTTTAGTACTTGATTTATATTTAATTACAGATGGGTTTCGAATTTCGAAAAATTGAATAAATTTTATCATTATAAAATGTTGTATTTTTGTTACACAATAAAAATCCCGAAATACCCGTTCCAAATGTCAATAATTATTTTAATTTGCTACCATTCGATTTTAAATTTGCTTTAATGTGAAAAAAATATTTTTTGCATCAAAACTATGCACTGTTCTATATTTTAATTAAAATTTTCTCCAGATTATGGTCCATAGATTGTTGTAAAATTTTTTTAGTGCATTCTCATCAATCCGTATGATAAATTTGAATTTATATATCAACCAGTAGAACATCTAGTAAAATATTTTTAAAAAAGATCTGACACATTTTAATCTAGCTCTAAAAATTCACCAACTTTCGAAATGTGCCCTTTGATATATACCTATATGTTCAGTATCCAAGACGATCAATACCCGATTGCAACGCCACTCGGTACTTCCAAAAACCCAATGAAGCTTGTGACCAAAAAGGTTTCCGTCGGTACACATAGAGTACCTAACTAATCTTTAAGAGTTTCGAGTAGAAAGTATCAGTTCTTCCTTACCATCAAAGGACTTCGCTGCTGTCACAGCTGTAGAGCAGAAGATAAGTGTCCTGCAGGTAATGAGAAGATTTTGGTCCAACAGAAGATCATATTACATCGATTGTATATTGTTATCTTATACAGTTATAATTTCATTAGTTTAGTTGAATAAAAATGTTATCTTCATGATAATTGACTAATGACTATAAAACACTTCATTTTTTTCAGTAGTCCAATTCTTTTCATGACATCAATAAATTTAAGTGTTTAATCTCGAATAAATAGAAGTAATATTGATAGAGTGCATTAAGTATTTGAGTAATGAAAGTTTAAGGAGGAAATAATACCATTAAGCGTTGAAATTATTAATGAACGAAACTATTATTCATGAGCAAGTTGTGTCATTAAAATCAAATATCTGTAGGTAACTGACATCTTATCGCTTAAGTCTCTCATAAACTTTTGTTACCGTTTAGATTTATGAATGATAAAAGGTGTGAATTGTAACAATAAAACGTGTTTATTTGTGATCAAAATCTTATGTAAGTACAATTCATACATTTATTATGTTAACACTAGTTATAGAAAACGGTAATTTGCGGTTAAGTATCAACAACTGTTGTAGATAAAACTGGGTTTTACTGTATCATAAAATATTGGTGATTTTCAAATATTTAATAGTATTCCCGAAATTTTCATATGAAGGTAACTTGTTACTTTCAAACAATAACCATTTTCAATTTTTTATTTTCACTTTTTTATGAAAAAAAAAAAACTCATTACATCTTAAAATAACGAAATTTTAAGAGTGTCTAGATCGCAATTACTCTTTAAATTTAATTCATGCAATTCAAAATTTTTTAACCCTATATGATGTTCCCTTTAGGCATGGAATTTTATCATCAATTAGAATGCAACGACAATAATTACTAAACACTGTGATGCAATTAAATTCATTCAAGGGTCATCGAAATTGAGCTTCAAAGTCTCATAAAAAATATAAGAGCTATAGCAAATTTTCCGAAGATAAAAATTGGCACTGCTAAAAAAACGTATCCATGTGTTTGCCCATCACCACATTCACCCGGGATGCGTGCGCACTTTTCCATGATGGCCGCAGTATTCCTCCTGGAATATCCGGTTATCGTCGACGTCAACTGGGCGGAGAAAGAGCTCAGATAGTTCGAGGGCAAACCGGTCGGAAACAGGAAGGGATGAATGACTATGTTAACGGGATGCTATTGGCAGAATTTCCATGGGGCGAGGCTGTTTAATCTGGGTGATCATGATTACGGCCATCATGGATTCCAATATGGTTGATCGAGTTCTTATCAAGAGATCTTTCAGTTTGCGGGATCTCGATTGCCAAAATTTAGCTGTGATGAAGTTAAACATGCTCACAGTTTATCAGTGATCAAATTAAGCACTTTCTTGACCAAGGTGACACCTTCATAAATCTGAAATACTGTGCATACATTCTGAGTGGGCTCAACTTGAATTCAATGTTCGTTTAAAATTCACAAACTTCATAGGAACTGTTATGAAGATGACTAAGTTCAAAAAGCATTAACTTCAGGACATGGGATGCATGAATTTGTAAATCATAATTTGGTAAAATTCATTCAGATGAAGAAATGAATTAAATTCGAACATTTGGAATAAGACACGAATTTCTCGTATGGTAATTCATTATGATCGTATTCATTTTGTTTTACTAACAACAATGTCGACTTGAAATCTATCAATTCTGAATAGACTAGCGAACTAAACTTGAAACAAAAAGTTCAAGCGTGTATACAAAAAATTATCATGCGAAATATCAATTGTAAGTCACGTTTAACAAGTATACGCAGTAGAAAAATGTGCAAAACATAATTATTTCAGATCTGAAATAAAGGAGTTCGCGCGCTCCAACCTATGGCATATGCGTGCGCACACTTATTGCCCTTGATGATCATTGTGGGCTTAAAACACATCGATAAGCTTCAATAAAAATTACTCTCAAGTACCATAATAAACTGTAATACATCATAATAATGTAATGAACGTTTCAGCTTTTTATTTTGAGTTTAAAGTCTGATTGAACCATTTTTATGATTACCCGCGGGTAATGTCGCGACATAGACATATGTTACATCAAAACGGTATATATGGATAAACAAAATTATACAGATTAAAATACAAACTATCGACCAAATAATCGTAGATCATTTGTCAGTCTGTTTTTAGCATTTAATTAAATAATGGTTTAATGTAGAAAAAAAATAAAAATAACTAAAATTTTCTGAATACAAGCAATATATTAATCACTAGGGTGTATAAAAAAAACGGTCATAAAATATAGTCAGGGAGTGCAAAAATAAACACCCGGTAACAGATACAGCTCTTAATCTTGTTATTATGAGGTCACGAATCAGAATTTTCTATTTTCTATTTCAACAATTAACATATAAAAAATATTTTTAAACCTTACAATTTTATATCTTATCAGACAAGCGATTTACAAGCTACCCCGATTCATGTTTTGTAGAAAATTGAACTTTCCATTCGGGGTCAAAGTTAGGCATACCCTAAATTGTTGGTTTTTCTTTCATCTTTTAAACGAAAAGAATTTCTTCATTATATATTATTGAAATAAATCAGATCACTTGATTTAAATATAATTAAAAATAATTTTAGGGATCATTCTGGTTTGTAACTTTTGAAAAAATTATTTTTTTTTGTTTTACATTATTCGAAAGTACACATATCCAAAAGTATTGTGATAAAATTTCCAAATAATCGGACCACTGTAACTATATATTATTTTACGAGGTTCACGTGGATTTTCGAATGAAAGAAAATCAAATTTTCAAATAGGCTGAAGAGATTTTGTATGGGTGCTAGCATCGCTAATTGACTTTAGGTAAAATTTTCTTTTATTAAAAAAACTTTAAACGTATTTATCTCAAACTATGATTTTTTGGCTTACATAAATGATATCTCCGGAACCACTGACCCGATCTGAATAAAATTTGAACCACATATTCTGCATAGTAGTAGCTATGGCACGAATTACAACCAAATCAAAATTTTGATTTTTACTATTTTTTTGGGAGTAATAACTGGAGAAAAAAATGATTTTTAAGTTTTTTTTTTTTTTTTAATCTCAGCCATTTTGTTTTTTTATCAATAATTATTAATCTCCGTAGTTTTTGCCATAGCTACTTATGTATTAAAGGTATATGGAGAAAAAAAAAACAGCACTGATTACTATTTTGTACAATACTCAGTACTGTTTTGGAAGAAAATGAGGTTAAAATGTTTGGGACAGTAGAGAGTGCACATAGCATGCTATGTAAAAACTACTGACTACTGTCTACACATTACTGTTGTGAACTGGCACTAACCAGTCATGTCTCATACAGCACTCTCTACTGTCTATAAATATTTTCCTAATGTTTGTCCACTGATGAAGAATTTAACTTGATTCAAAACAAAGAATCTTGAATCAAGAATACCATTTTGAAGAAAATAATTTTCTTGAGTCAAAAGGAAAAATTCTTGAATTAAGAATAATTTCTTGGCTTAAGAATTTTTTCTCTTAACTCAAGAAAATGATTTCCTTCAAAATGGTACTCTTGGTTCAAGATCTTTTTTCTTGATTCAAGTTAAATTTTTTATCAGTGTATAAAACATTAATCATTGCTTTTTTATTTTCCCGATGTATTATTATTTTTATTATTATGAGTTTTACTTGTATACCGTTTTCTGGTTTTTACAAGGCTAATTGTCTCAGCTTCTCCGCATATAGTCTTTTTCAACTCTTTATTATCAACATATGCTCCGCTCTATATTATCAACACAATCTTTCAACTCTTTTATTATCAACATATTCTCTGCTCTTTTTATAATCAATATGTTCTCCACTTTTTATTATCAACATATTCTCGGCTTTTTATAATCAACATATCATTTCGCACATAATTCTATTCTCAATGCGGCTGTGGACCGACTTGTGCTTTCTGTACTGTATTTACCCTATTCCTCACCCCTTTCTATCGGTTGTTGGAATAGTGGCGATGGAGAAACCACAGAGAAAACCCATGCCAGTACAGTCGGCTACCGGAACGATCTCCGACGGTTGATGTTGGAACTATTCGAACAATCGTCGGGGCTCGAACCCTCGCCTCACGACATGATGCACGAACGAACTAACGGGATAATGACTTAGTCCGCTCAGCGATCATGCCGCTTTATTTTCTCGATGTATATAATTTTAGTTTTTGTGTTTTAGATGAGCAGTTATCGAGTTATGATTTACGTCAACGGGATACCAACTTTTGGAAGAGCTTCATTTACCCGCTGTTTATTCATATAAAAAATATAAAAAAAAATTAGGATGACGGTTGATCCTAAAGGCCACCCCTGCAACTTCCCGCTCATTTTGTACTTAAGCGCTCAAAATTACACATTACGTTTTTGAGCTCTTCAAGCTCAAAATATGATTCTTGTATCATTTTGAACTCTTTAAGCTCAAAACTCTCATAGCAGTTTAATAAAACACAACTTTTTGAATTTTCAAACCGCAATAACTTTTAAATGAATGAACAGATTTTCACGCGGTTGGCAGCATTCGACGCAGTTTTCGAAGCCTCATAAAGAATCTTTGAGTATGAATTAATCGAAATAGAAATTTCGGATTGATTCCGAAAAAACACTTTTTTCGGTTTTCTTTCTACGACGATAACTCACGAACGAATCAACCGATTTTGAGCGGACTGGTGGCGATCGACGTAGTTTTTTTATGTTAAGAGCTAATTAGATTTTGGAATCGATCGGTAGGGCCGTTTGAAAGTTATTGAAAAAAAACCACATTTCAAAAAATTTTTTTTTGTAGTTTTTTTGAGATTTCTCAAAATCTACTGCTTCGAATCGCTCTAAATGGTATTCAAAATCTAAGTTTGGTCAAGCCCTTTTGAATGGCACCCACTGCGATGAAATCGGTCGAGTCGTTCAAAAGTTATGAGAGGTTTACATACGGCCACACACACACTCACACACACACACACACACACACACACACACACACAGACATCACCGCGGAAACATTCGGGGAGGCTTCCTAGGACCTCAAAACGTCAACATCCGTTGAAAACTCGATTTTCGAAAAACGGGGTAAAACCAATAACTTCCCGATTTTTAAAAATTTTCAATTTTCTTAGCAGGAAGTTAAAAAAATTAAATTAGATATTTTTTGTGATATTCAAGAATGTATGTGTTGAGCTAAATAAAGTTGACATCAATATCAATAATAGTTTCTGTGTAAAAAAATAATAAATATTTGCTTTTTTTCGAGCGCCGGAACCAGAAATGATCCCTTAAATTCCAATTCAATAATTAGAACTGCTAATTATTAACAAATAACAATTTAATTTTAATTACAACACACATTTTCTGCTAGTACTGAAATTCGTATTTATATAAAAATATAAAAATATTTACATTCAACTCGACATTGTTTTTAGTCGATGAAGCCACAGTTATTACTATTGAAGTTTATCTTACTTAAATTAAGAAAAAATTGATCTAAAACTATTAACTATAAAAACCAACAAGTTACAAAAAGCTGGAACACTCAAACTTATGTGAATAAGAATTTTTCACACTCAAAGAATTTTTTTTTTTTTAGTTTCTTAATTGAATAATATAGATATATTTTCACTAGATTATTCATGTTTACGTTTAAAACTATGAGGATAGAACATTATCAAAATTAATTGACTTCAATGACCACATTCAAAATTTTGTTCACTGTATTCATCAAAATTTTTATATGCAAATTTAATCTCATTGCTCTAATACTTTTCTTATTTGAAAATAAAATTGAAAACCGTTTGCATATAAAATTAAAAACTAAAAAAAAATTATTAAACGCCTAAACGTAAAATAATTTTAAGAAAATAGGAATTTTTAAAGATGAAAGAGTAGTTAGTCTAATTTTATTAAAAATTTGTTTACAAAGTCTCTAAATCTGAAACAGTGAAAATCACTGGAAATTAGTGTACACAGTAAAAAATTTCGCGTCATTGCGTCAAAAAATTTTGCATTAAAAATTTTTATGTTAAATTTTTAACACTTGTTTGTGTTGATTTAACAGAATAAATGTTAAATTTACACATAAAAGTGTTAAATATTTAACACAAAAATTTTTAACTCTAAGATTTTTGACGCAATGACGCAAAATTTTTTACTGTGTATATACACTATTTCACAGTTATAAGTACACCACTTAGTATACTTATAACTGTGAAAAATCACTGTTTCAGATTGAGAGAGAAAGAAGCTTTTCGAAATAGTTTCAGTGAATGTTCGTACTGTAAATAATGATAAATACACATATAAAATTTCATAAAATCTATATTTTGTTATGCATTTGTCCATTTTTTCAAATTTTCCATGAAATTTTATAATTTTTTTCCAGCGAGAGACTGGCTCATTACTTCCAACCCCTTAAAAATCCTTTTTAATTAATTCATGCGCGGTTATTCGCTTAATCAAAATCATATTCATAAACTACACTATAACATACCTCTTATTCCTCAAATTATGTTGACACTTGATTTTACTGCTCATACCCGTGACTCATAATTAACCATAAAAATATTAACTGTCTCACTAAGATATTTACAGCTTGATTAATAAATAATCTAAATCACGTCTTTGCAATCAACAATCACTTTAATTAAATTTATTAATCAACAAACAATTACAATACGCTTTCACACAACTTTTAATATCTTAGTCAATTAATTTAAGCTAAGTTTTTACGAAATTTATTCTTACATCTTGCACTAATAAATTTTTTAAAATCATTGTTTCATAAAAGTTCACTAATTTTGGCATACAGTTCATAGTATAATCATATTAACAATTCTAACTTTGTAGTAAATTTTCGGTCATGCAAAATTTTTACTGTACTTAAATTATTTCTTCATCATTTTTTACGAAAAAAATTGTTACAGTGATTTTTATTTTTATTCAAAAAAATCTTTCACTCACTAGCCAAATAAGGGCGATTATGGGATTAAATGAGATAGGGTGCGTACGTGCCGGCAACAATGTGCCCGATAGATAGTTTCTGAATGCATAGCAATACAAGAGGATAAGGATTGTGAAAAGACGCTCATGGTATTATATCTTAATAGTACACGGGAAGCACTGAATCACTTGGTAAGCGCCTGCGACGGCGCATAACACCCTCCAGTAGCTTTAAAAAACCTCGAGATGCGCCGTCTCCACTACCCCCTCGCGATATACACTCAACTCGTTTTATCTTACTTTATCTATCCCACTCTGACGCTTTCAACCTCCCACGCTTCCATTCGCAGTCTTCCATTCGAATTCGTTTCGCGAATTTGTTCCGCCAGTCGCGTTTGCGAACACCTTTATAAGACCAATCTCTTCTGGCTAACAACTCCCCACTTTTTGTATAATATCGCGTTGCTTGCCCCACTACGTTATCAAGCGAGTCTACTCATCCTATACTAGCTCTAGTATGTATAATACCTCTACCACCACTGTACTGTACGTGAGATAGTACTACCACTACTCAACGTATGCCGTAAGGTAGAAGATACCTACTCGTCACATATCATATGGAGGACTATAGTAAGATAATACTACTGCCAGATGCCGATAAATATATTCAAATATTTTGTATTTTAAGGAAGGTTTTGTGCAATGTCAAGTTCAAAATAAGTTATTATTTTGATGATTCATAAATGTATATTGTTGTGAATAATTACAGATTCGAAGATCTTTGAAAACGAGTAGAGGATTTGGTATTGAGAGAAGAATGAATTAAATTTGTGAAATTATTAATAGTAAAATAATAAATTACCAAATTATAATCAATTTTTCAATAAAAGTATCCATTAAAATAATTAAATTAAATAAATTATACATTATTTTTATACTGAAAAATTGAATCTAATGATTAATATAAATATTTTCTATTAACAAATTATATTTAATAATTAATGGAATTAATATCCAATAAAAAATTTAATTTAATGCTCAATGAAAATACTAATGCATTTAAAAATTTAATGAATTCTTTGCTTTGATAAAAAAAAAAATTATTGGGTCATAAACTTTTCTACTTGATTTAAAACAATCAAATTTTCCAAAATGACTTTCGTGATCCAAGATTTTATTTTCTTCGAAAAAGTTAATTTTTCTATTACACGCATTTTGAAAAAATAAAATAATAATTTTTTCATTTTCACACGGATTGAAAGCAACAATGTTCTTTTTTTTTTCTTTTTCAAAATTCGGTTAATAGTGTATTACGAGGCAGAAATTTGTTTCTTTAATTTTTAAAAAATAATTATTATAACTTATAATATTCCTCTTACTGATGTACAATTACATTAGAGACTGAGATCTTCTACTATACTTTTTAGCAGTAGTTCTTAGATTTAAATTGAAGGGAATATAGTTTCGAATAGTAATAATGTATACCGAGGGAGCAGTCCCTAGGTTATGTCGCTATAGAATGTTAGGTAGAGTTTATAAACACTTACATAAATGGATTGTATTTTATATTAAACGGATTTATTGGAAGTAGTTGAGATAGTTTCTTTTATGTATTTAGGAGCTGCGTTCCCACAAAACTAGGTATAATACTTTAACAGTTTTTGGAGTAAAAATAGTCTTTAGATATTTTACAAGGCCAAATTTGTCTGAATCGATGGAATAAAATTTCCAAATCCAATTTTACGATAATATTTTGTCTGAAGGATGAACGATGTGGAAAAATTGATAAAGACTTTTGATAGAAAATGAAACATACGTTTTTAAGCTTGAAAAACTCCAAAATTTGTATACTGAACATGAATATAGGTAATATTAATTCTTAAACAATAATCGTAAAGCTTTCAAGGCTAACTCAAATTTTTTACATCGTTCTTTGTAAAATACACAAGATCAAAACTCAAATTAAGGTTATATATATTATTTTTTCAAATGATGAATTTTTGGGTCATTATTTTAAAAGATCCATTGGGCTAAATTTTTTCAATATTATTATGTTACCGCACTGTAAATTATTATTCAAAATTTTCTCGCTTTCAAATAACTAAATTTTCACTTATTTTGCTTTTATTGCCCTAAGATACTCCATAAGGAAATGTTCTCTTTCAAATTTCTGTTCTAAATGTTTCATCTTTCGGGAGTTTTAAAAAATATAATTCCACACATTTTATTCCTTTCCACTTTAACTTACTTTATTTTATTCAATGACAAACCAAATAAAATCCTAAAGATAGTTCAAAGGTCTTTTTGTGAAAAAACGTTTCAACAGCCACTATTGGGTTTCAATTCACGACAGTCGAGAGTATGTAATTTGTTTTTTTTAATTTTTATCTAATTTCTGATTGAGTCGAACAATTTGAAATAAATCACATTAACAAAAAATCATAATATTTTTAAATTAAAGTTTAGAACTTGCACAAGTATAAAAGAGAACTTTTTTGTAAAAATAACATTAATTTAAAAAAAAAAATTTGTGTTAACGTTATAGCAGATTTCAATCATTTTCTGATCATATATGAAAATTTTACTTCCATTGTATTTACTAAAAATAAATGTGTGCTTAAATTTTATTCTCAAACATATATTGGCTCTCATGTATATATGCTATAGTGGTATAAAAAAAAAATTCTCGACACATTCTCAAGTTATATGTAGCAATATAGCGTGGGAGCCGCACCTTGCACTTCAAGAGGTCAAGTAAATGTTGAAATGACCCACCTCAATCGGCTCGTTCTCGCGATTCACTCGATTATAAACATAAAACTCTTTTACACGTGATTCGTGATGGCCTCTTCAAAATTGATGGGAAAGATTCTTTTATACAAAGTCAAGATTAGTACCGATTTCTCTAACAAGTAATTCGTCGTTTTACCCTCTATCTTTCTTTTTTTTTTCTTTTTTTTCATGTAGGTTTATTATATGAAGTGTACGAGTCGTACAGTTTATTTACCAAAAAACTTTTATAAAATCTATTGAAAAATCTACTACAAGTTTTTACTAAGAAATTATAGTAGTGTTAAAATAATTATTACAGTTATTTGATCTAATATATATTTTATTATTGTTCAAAAGTGTGATAATTAATAAACGTAAATCTCTCAATTTCGAAGAGATATAATTTTTTCAATAATCCAAGACCTTAAGCTTGTATGATCTTCACATACAGATGTAAGGTACGCTATTCCAAATAAAAATTGAAAAGTCCCCATCAATCCTACATAGGCTAAAAATTTAATCAAGGGCAAGTTTTCTACACTGATAAAAAAATTGACTTGACTCAAGACCCGAACTCTTGAACCAAGAATAACATTTTGAAGAAAATGATTTTCTTGATTCAAGAGAATAAATTCTTGAGCTAAGAAATTATTCTGGGTCTAAAAAAATTTTCTTGAGTCAGAATTTATTCTCTTGACTCAAGAAAATCATTTTCTTCAAAATGGAATTCTTGGTTCAAGAGTTTGGCTCTTGAGTCAACTCAATTTTTTTATCAGTGTAGCAAACGGTAAGTTTTATCATAAAAATAGGTGAGACCAAAATTGTAGATTAAGCAACTATCTCCAAAAATGTTCTTCATACTTTTCTTCTATGAATCGTGATTTCTAAGATATAGTGATTGTAAAAGTTGAAGTACTCATATTATATTATAATTATATTTTTATCAATCATGAAGAAAAAAAACTTTTTTAAATAGTTATTTCCGGTACAAATATGTAGCGTGAAAAAATTTGGTGAATTTGGATTGACAAAACGAGTCTAAGATAATAAGGTCGCACTACCAAGAATTCACCGTTAATACATAAATTAGTGCCATCAACTTTGCTCAAAATTTTTTACCAAGCACTGTTCTAAATTATTGTATTTCAGACATAAATCATTCATCAAGCTGTTTACTTCAATTTAAAATATTTAATATGTCCGTAGATATTTAGACTGCAGATAAAATATTGATGTACACACCATTTGTAATTCGTAATTTTTTTAATTTCCCATAATTCACAAAATTTTCTCTCTCAACACCAAAATCACTACTTATTCTTACTCGACAATAATATTTCGATTGAAAAAATTATAAAAATTAGATTAGAAAACTAAAAAAATCTCATCAATCTTAAAAGGCTATCAACGGCTTATTAAATTTTTTGATACACAAGAAATCACAAAAGAAAGATGAAAAAGAATCTTTTGAATGTACATATATGGAATATTTTTACCCGAGCCCTTCAGTAAAACTCAGAATCGAATCGATCGGCAAGCAGCGGTGATATATATACATTATGGGCTGTGCCCGGGCTTCAACGCAACACACTATTAGCGCGTGTGCACATTTTTGTAGCATCCCTTTCTTGGTACACAACACAGGCATCTGTACTCGACAACATACAACACATAAAATGACCTCTAATGTACTTTTTATATTGAACAATAAAAATCTATATTAAAATAAATATAATAATAATAATACGATATTGACATTAATAAAGATGTTGTCGAGATCAAATCAGTAATTACTACCTAAATAATGTATTACCGCATTAAGGATGTGTTTAACTTCCACTAAACATTAGATACAGTAAGTTAGTGAATAGATTTGGTAGTAGTAGGTTTGAATATACATTTAGAAGCATTACGGGAATCCTACGACGGCCTAGAGTCGTTGTTATATTTATCGAGATACTCAAATACATTTTATGATCTATTAAACACTACGTCAAAACGTTTCATACCGGCCCAAAGCAATACAGTAAAAACCTTTGCAGTGACGGTTAATCTTTAAAGTATACCAAATACACAAACAAACTTTCATCTCATGTCATATCGCGATGAGTGATTGAATTTAATGAGCCAATAGCTGTCGAATAAAAATAATCATCGTAAAACATATTTTTATTAACTAATTACTCTTCACAACTCATTTTAGTCGAAACTGCTCATAACTGCTCGAATGAGACATCGTTTATTTAATTTACTACTGTATAACAATAATTATTGTACAAATCGATGGTTTACGAACGCAGCCAGACAAATAAAAAGAAAAATATATATTATTTCAAGAAGAAGAAATATATTTTTTTCCTATCAAAAAATTTTATTCAAAAGTTGGAAATAATTTAATAAATTAGAATTACTCTTGGACAAATATTTTTTATTTGTTCGGGATACCGAAAATATTACATATTCTTATTATATTTATAATACGTGCTACAGAAAGAAATATTTCTTTAGTCTGATGGTTAGCGCTCTCGCACTTTTTTGTGAGAACACGGTTCAAATATAGTTCGAATTCTATTGCTAGTTATTTTTTCATTGTTTTTATTTTATTCAGAAATTTATTTTTAAAAATCAAAAAATGTTTTTCTGTAGCTGAATAGTTCTAGATGAATCATTTCCTAGACCAAAGAATTTTGTGCTTTTAAGTCAAAAAGTTGCTTAAATTAATTTTAAAATAAACATTTTCCATTAGAAATAATATTAATTTTGTAAATAATGAAAGGAAAATTTCGGTTTACAAAAGATTTCATGAAAACAAAAATTTTGTTCATTATTAACGAAAACATATTTTTTAAAAACTATTTCTCAAAAATGATAACTTTAATTTTCTAAGGCACAAATGTTCGAAACATTTAATTAAATACTTTTTATACTCAACGCAAAAGTATTTTGACTTTTTGATTAATGTTTTGATATTTGAGCAATAATTGGTGTTGAAAGAACGGATTAAACATAAATACAATTATTAAAAACAATTAAATGCGAAGCATTTTAGTTTATAATGTAAAACTCCTTTTTATTAAAAGTTTTTAACTATTCCTTTATTTTTGCACATCAATAGAATATGTTTTGAATCAAGTTTAAAATTTCGTCTCGAATAATAATTCTGTCCAAACACATTTCTTACAATTTACCGAAACTAATTTTTAAACAGGCCCAAAACGTTTGCGTTCGACACCTTCGTTTATTGTTTGAACGAGTAATTAGAATACGTGCAAACAACCTGTTTAATACCGTTAACTCATAAGTTTGTATACATAATGTATTAGACTTGACCAAGAAATTAAAACAAACGGACATCCGACGGATAACGTTTACTTGTCGACCTTCCACCTGTCAATTAACACCAAAAATCTTAGTTACACATAACATATATCACTTTTGCTATCATTATTAACTAATCAAAAACTTGTTTTTCTCACAGAAAAAAATCACTTTTGTTTCAAGGATTTCAATTGATAACATCAAACATCACATTTTTTAATTTTATATTACACAATAAATTTTCTTCTTATCTTCAAGAGACAAGCAAAGTACAGAATCATGTCAAAAATGTCGGACCTCATCACAGTTTCAATTTTTTCAAACCCGAACACTTTAAAGGCTTCATAAGCTCTGAGGTTTTCGTTAACCACAAACTAAGACTTCCTCATTTTCAAAATTTTATTTTTTATGTTTATTCTTTTCACGCAAATCATTTCAAGGTCAGGAAAAACTTTGAAATAAAGATATATACTAAGACGTAACACAGAACGCTATGTGGCCGAGTTGTTGAAAATATTTACCTTGGAACTAATTGTGTGTTGACACAGATGGTAATAAATGAAAATAAAAAAAAAAAATTTGAAGAGCTAGGCTCAAGTTTGTAATATCTTTTAAGAATTGGAAGCTTTGTTATAAATGCATCCCACATTATTGGTATAGAATGTTTGAGTATATAAAAATTATTTTGATGTATTGTAATTTCAATAACTGTTTGCATATTTTTTGATCATTTGAAAATTCAATCTTTATAATGTTCAATAATTTTTTTCTTTAATTATTTATATGTGGTATACATTTAGTCAATTTTGGAAACTTCTCATTTATTTTTTAGAATTTAATAAGTATTTTTTTTAATTTCTATTCAACAATACCGCCAAAATTAATTTAAAAAAATTACTATCTTATATTTTCGAATCAATTTTTACATCCGAAGACCATATACTTGAAAAACTATTTACCTTATTAACCGTGTCTGATACTTTCCGCTGTCGTCAAGTTCAAAGACGTCAGCAAACATGTAATGCATTTTAAGCTCTTTGAGATGACTCTTATACTACTATAGCCTAAATAATAGTTTCTAAAATCTTGTACATTTTCTATGCTTATAAATAAGATTAAACGTTTTCTTCAATTTTTTAATATGGGTTAACCTTTATACAGAGGGTTAACTACCTTACCACATATTTTGACTACTCGGCTGTATTTGTATACGTAAACCGGTAAAAAAGTATTTTCTATCCATGTTCACATTTGTTTCGCTTGCCTGTTTATCCAGTAAAAATGTTGTTTCTTGTCCAAATAAAATCTTTTTTCGTAATCAATACAAAATAAAAATTCATAAAATGTAAAATTATCTAAAAATTTTTTAAGTATTTTATTTTAAATTCAAAATTTTATAAAAAATTGATATCAAACTTCTTCAAATAGCTAACCGTTATAATTTATTAATTTTGATTGTTGAATGTCAACACCATGAATCATTCCTCAAATAACTAGTATCTTCTACATACTAGAATAATATCAATATCAATGTCAAAACCAAGTTAATGATGTAATAATTTAGTAGGGGAGAAGGGGTCAATTGAACCAAAAAAAGTTTAGTAATTTTTTACTATTCGAATTAAAACTAAATAATAACTTTTTTTTTTCTTGGAATGATAGTTTATTAAGTCTACTATCATTATCAATACATAAATTAGTTAATAAACAACGTGAATTTTTAAAAATTATTAATTTATCCAAACGCGTCGAATGGTTCAATTGACCCCCGATCGGTGAGCAATAAAACCACTGCTCGAGGTCAAATGAACCAATGACATTTATAACTCAAACCCGAACTTTTAATAAATAACATATTAATTGTTACTTTCTAATATTACTGTTGCACATTTTTAATACACATATATTATATTTAATAAATTAAAAATCGATTTAAAAATAATTTTAATTACAAATTGAGTTTATCAAATTGTTAGGTTATTTCCCTGAGTATTTTTCACGTCGAGTCAAGATGCGCGCGCATGTCCCATGCTTCTCCGTATGGTTCAATCGTCCCCAGGAATGCTGGTTCAATTGACCCCGTATAATTTTAAAACAATTAATAGTAAATAATAAATAAATAAACCATTATATCACTATAAACAAAGTTGAGGATTATAAAATATAAGTATATACAACTACTATAATTCAAATTTTATCAATTAATTCAAAAATTTAAATATTATTAAACAATTTGTCACCAGCCGAAAAGAAAGTTTGCATGCCTAAAAATAAGAAAATCTCAATTTTTCAAAATTTATCGATCGCAATGATTTCAAATTTTGATCATATCCAAGTTTAACATATTAGAATCTAATTCCAAGAGCAAGAACCGGTTTTTCAATTTTTCGATTTTTAAGTCGAGTGGTTCAATTGCCCCGTGGTTCATTTGACCCCCTTCTCCCCTAATTTACCTGTAATTCATAATCAATTCCTGCGGCTAATAAAGTGTAAGTAATTTGAAACAAATAGTAGTCGATAAAATTGCTATGAAATATTATGTCTGTTTTCCAACAAATCAACAGCGAGCTTTGTTATACATATGTGATATTAAAGCTAATTTTTATTATTTTTCACGAGAAAAATAATAGTTGAATTTCATAATTTTATAGTTAGCCTTGAGTAAAATACTGGAAAAATTAGTTTCAAAATAGAATTTTCACAAATTCTGTAAAAAATACATTTTAAAACTATAAAAATAAAAGTATTAAATAATTTTTTAACAAAATACAATTCTACAAGTATTGATTATAACAATTTTTAAATGTTTTTTAAAATTAACAAAACTTTAATTTGTAAAAATATTCATTCGCTTTTTTTCATGCTTGCATTCTTGTATGTCGAGAAAGATTGCAGCTTGAATACGGAATGTTGATACAATTAGATATTTTGTAAAAACATGATTTTTATAAAACTTATTGTCATTAATTTTTATAAACAAGGAGCTGTTTATTAACATTATAAGTATCTAGCATTTAAAATGTTCCAAAATATTAAATTCAGCATAAAGTTTTTTATAGTGTTTATAAAATTTTATGATATTTAATATATCAGCTGTTATTTAAATGTTATTTACTTATTTATTAATTACTCATAAAATTAAATACTTCAAATTAAAGTCCAAGCGATTAAAAAAAACTACAAATATAATTCAGTTAAAGGAATATATTCTAGGTATTGAATAATCAACTTACCCAAAAAGTATATATTTTATGAAAAAGATATTAATTTCACAAGTGATGTCAGAAGAATATTTATAAAACACAAATAACCCTCGAAGAAATCATGAATATGTATTCCTATTGGGTGTTTCTCATTCTCATAAAATAACTATTCCCTAGATTTTTAAATAAAATGTTTCTTCGTGATATCCTTTTTTACCTGGCTATTAATCTTCTACGAATAAATGTTAACAAAATTTTAATAAAACCTAAATCTTTCAAATCTAATTTCACGTGCGCCCACTCTGAAATCTTTAACCATATACCAATATTATTATGTAAGCGCGTACATACTTTCCGTAATGCAATATTAATCCTTTTACTATAGTATAATCAAGCTAAGGAATAAAATCCATTTATCTTCGGTACTAAGGAATAAGACAATATTATTTGATTTCGAATCGGATAACAATACTGCGATGGTTAGTTAAATCTGGTTATGGAGCATTGTCTATCAAAACGATATCGACATCGAAATGTTGTTAGCTTGTCCTTAAAATGTACGATAACTACGATCTTATTGCTAAAGTGGATAAATAACTTTATTTGTAACTGTAATGTCCGTGTTTCTTCTTGTTTATAGATACTTAGGGACCACAATCTGTCGTATTGATAAGCACTCTGATTTATGTGAATTTGATATGAATTATTTATTTAATAACTCAATATAAACTCTCTCAAATAAAATTTTATGATAAACTTAAACAATTTTTAAATGCTTGGTCTTATGAGTTGTGCAATTTAATATAAATTTCAAAAGGAAGGTCTTGAATACCACAAATTTGAATTTAGTAAAATTTTGAATCCTTATTTTTAATGTCATAAAATATCTACATGGATAGAATTGAAATCTGTGAAGAAATGAAGATAGAAAATCGAATGGAATTTTTTCTGTCAGTTCTCAATTTTTAAATCGAAAAAATGAAAAAATTCTGCGATAAATATGGACCTGGTGAATAATAAAAATAAAATGGTCAATAACAAAAAAATTTAAAAGAAAAAGAAAATAATTGATAATTGTTTACATTATAATTATAAATTAATAGAAATTATTACTTACTTTTTAAATTTTGTGGAGAATGAAGAATTTCTTTATCTAGTTCTTTTTTTATCCCCTACAAAAATTTTAAATCTTCAGACACTTAACAATTGATGAAAGGCTATTAACATAGGAATGACGTTAATAATGAATAATGATTATTACTATAAAAATGAAACACAAGAATGAAATGTTGTTTATTAATTAGAAGTTAATTATATCAGACAAAATAATAATAATAATAGAAATGAAAAAAAATTTTACTGCAGCAGACATGAATGAAACTCAGTAATGCAAATTCAGAGATTACAATAATGAGAAATATAGCCACAGGCTCACGTCATGCAAACTGGAAATAGGATGCAAGATAGGACCAGGCCGACGGATCTGGGCTTTCGCGGTCCCTTGGCGTCCTTTCAAGAGCGTCGGCGTCGTTGAGCTTTTCATCCCCTGCGCGATATTCGCAGCGCACAAAGCATATTCTTTATGGCCTGCGCTAAATTTTGGGAGTGGATAAAAAAATACTGAGGATCGATGTGAATAATTTTTATACACTCTTTCTTCATCTTCTTACTCTCAAGAGGAGAGGAAAATTGAGAAAATAAATTGGTATCTTAAAAAATTTTATCCTTTTTTTCACTTTATTTTTAGTTATTATAATATATTCACATTATTAAAATTTATTAGAGAGAAACAAAATTATCCAGAAAGTTATTTTTAATAAACTGTGACATTAAGAACATTTTGGGCTGGTCTTTTATCCCTCCTTAAATTTCTATTGTAGCACATGATAGTTTTTGAAAAAAATACATATCATTAAATTATTTTTATTTGTAGTTTTCTAAAACGAATATTTTACTGTGAATGGATTATACATTTAATAAATTTATACTTTTTTACATTATTTTTATGAAAATTTTATTACCATTTAACATTTTATAGAAATCTTAATCTTTATTGAAACTATTCGAGGCCATTTTGTCGACAACATGTATTTATTTACAATTGCAAATTATCATTTCTCCATCACTACTGCGTAAACATAAATTATTTATTTTACGTAATAAAATTATTCAATAATCTGATTTCTTGTTTTTTTTTTTTTTTCAGTGTAACTTCGATGAAATTTATAAACTTTTAAGAATTAAGAGACTGGCTGAAATAAAATAATCAAAGTTGAACAAACAAGACAGGTATACACCAGAAGGTTTCTAAAGAGAAAACGAAAAAAATTATTTTCAGAAAATGGTGAGGTCTGTATTGAGAAAAACCCCAAAATCTAATATTAAAAGGACTAATACAATCGAAGTTGTTTTTTGACTCAGCCGGATAATCATCATAAAACATCGAAAAAACTATTTTTATGACCTTAATGTGGTTGATTTGAGAAATATATTCTTGTAAGTTTACTTTGAATCATGTCACTCCCTTTAGCATCAAAACTTATTTTTCCTCATTTTTGAAAAAGCCATTTTTTCTCATTTCCTGTTAGCAACAGTCGTGATATGTATATGTCTGTTTACAGAGTTAATTTACGTTTAATTATGTTTAATATCAAAACTTGCACCACAAAAATTATCTTCCTAAAAACGTACTTCAAAAAAACAAAATACTTCTAGAAATTAGAACAAAAAAAAAATTTTATTTCGACTGAATATAGCCATTAAAACTCAAAATTTAATATAAGTGATAAGAGAGATAAAATGTGTAGTGTGTAGTATAGTATGACATTAAAGTACCAAAACACGATACAAGACTTCGGGTGATGCTATCTCTCGTTTTGCTTGGACATCAACACTTACCCTTATCTGAAATGGTTTTCGTTGAACTAATTTCTTCCCTCTCTATACAATACTCTATTTTATGAACGCGTTAACTGTTAGAATATTATTCCAACCAAAAACATAATCCATATCATACATATATGTAAACTTGTTAATTTTTTAATTAAAAAAATGAATTTTACTATTTTTCGGATCTTTTAACATGAAATCTACTTAAATTTAAGTGAAATTTTTGATACATTCTAAATTCGATCCTTCCTTACGACTAAAATTGATCTGAAAATTATAATGATTACTTCAGCAACTAGATCGATTGGCAAAAAATCGTACGATCGACGTATTGGTAACTATTGGATTGATAGATATTTGGTACCGTTCGTCTACAGTTTATAGCACGTGTTTACGGTTTTATGCTTGCTCATAAAATGAAGCATATAGTTGGATGAACCAGCGGTGTTTCGTTTCCATCCAAGCTACCGTATATCTCTGCAAGCTTGGACTTATAATATTTACTTTTAAAATTAAATTAAATAAATTTACTAAAAAATGTAAGCAGAATATATCTTAACACTTTTTATTTTTATTTACTTTACAAAATTAAACATATAGAATCAAAATTATTTGATGGCTTTCGGATGCATCTAAAGTAATAAATACAATTCATTTATACGATTTTGTTTTTCAAAAATAAAAAATAAAATTGTATTCAAGTTCATCTTTTTTATTTTTTTCATAAAGTATACTACGAAAAATGAAATTTTTATCAATATTGAGGCTTGATTTGCTCGTCTCATAGTTTAAATGGACAGAAATAATATGAGAATTCAAAATGATTTGGTATGATTAACCATCATACTATTTCAAACTATTATACCTACTTCTAACTATTTCCAAATCATTATTTCTTCTTCAAGTACAACAGAGCTCCTAAATATTTGAACTTTCGGGACCGGAATTTTGAGAACTCAAAAGAACGAAAATAAGAAAATTAAGACAAAAGTAAAAGTGAAGGAAACTTATAAGAATAAAAATATAATATAGGAAAAGTTGAAATTAAAGTAATTCAGTATAATTAAGAGCTCTACTGTACAGTAAAATCTCCATTTTCTAATTCTCTTTCTATGACATCCCCACCGTTTCCACTAAAAAGTAGTGGAGGGACTTGTCTACCGTTACATATTCTTTAACTTTAATTTCCAGAATTTGAAACACTTCGAAACCAAAGTTCACGAGACTCCACTGTATGTATAACAACACTAAATTTTGTTAAAGTAGGAGTAATACAGATTTTCGAACAAAAATAAAACTCTACCGGTTGAAGATAAGTACAATTTTTTAATAAGAATATAAAAATAGCTAAGAATCTTTCTTGTTGCGAAATTTTGTTGACCAGTGTTATGAACTCCAAAATAATTTTTCGTAATTATTGTTCCAATAAAACTAAATTATAAAATACTATGTACAACAGAGTATACATAAATACATTTGCACAAAAATTAGCTTGGTATGTTCGAGAGCTGGCTTAAAAGTTTACAAGTATACAGTTTCTCGCTTGCGACCATAAAACGTCCATTTTAAGTTTTGACGATCGAGAATTGCATATAACTGACAATGCAGCAGCAATAGCTTTGAAAGGTATAGCTGGGTAGGCTGTACATGTTATAGGAAGCACATAATTTTCCCGTAAATGAATAAGAATAAATTGGATACTTGAGCCAATGAACCAATGGTATTCTTTGGTCGAAAGATGCTGCTTAGCAGTCTCGAGTCTCACGAATGAGGATGCTAAGAGATCGGTTGAACGTACTCAAAAAATTTTATGAAGCCTAATTACAGAGCCCTTCTGACCGCCTCCTGCCAACACCGACGCTCTAAGTGTTCGACAAAGGATCTATTTTTTTTCTGCTTTCGATAATTTGTAGCATCGCCGAAGGAGGCTCCTCAGGTACTTAAATATTTACTGAAGAAGGATCTCATTTTAAATTCACCGTCAAGCCATTATTATATGCTAAAAGGCATATCGGTTTTACAAAAAATTTATAAGTACAACGATTGATAAATTTATAGCCAAAACCAGATAATTACTATTATATGTTTTATACAATACAATAAAAAGTTTGGAACACCAAAAATTGCACAACTCATGCTCATTGAATTTTTAATAAAAAAAATATATTCTATTCCTGATGAATTAAAACGAAAAGAAACGAAAATTTATTATTGTTGATTATTTGCGTATTTTTTGTTTCAAATATTTCGAAATATTTCTTTAACCTGTGATAAAATTTTCTAATACGGCCATATCTGCGGCCATTTATGGACCAAAAACATTTATTTTAAAAAAATTGATTCAAATAAATATTTTATCACGTCATTGCGCGTGTTTCCAAGTGACACACCCTTTTATGTTGCTTGAAAGGAAAAATCTGTTGATTTATTTTATTTTGATGTTTTTTTCATTTATATTGCACGAAATGTTTTGCATTATGTAAGTCTCGCAATAATGCCCAAAAATATAATCTGTACGTTGTACGTCATAAGGCAATAAACCATTGCATTATAATTAATTAGAGATTAGAACCTTAATTCGAAAATATATAAACGTTTATCAAAGAGCAAGATTTGATTGATGTGCTATCATTCCTACATTTATATCGCCTTTGCGTGTTCTTCGCATCAAAGAATTCGAGACGTGATAAAATGGCGACCATGTAGGCATATATGTACAGCCAAATCAGATACAAAAGAGATAAGAAAAATAAAGTATAGCAAAGTTCTGTATCTCTCATGAATAAAGGATGAGCAGGCGAGACGCTGTAAAGTCATATAATATATGAATGACAACGTCAAAGTTACATTGTGTTGTTTTCTAGTGCAAAAATATACATCAGCACACAAGCATGTGACAACATTGAAGCTTTGGTCTTCAGGTTATACCTTGTCGTTAAACAGAAATAAAATTTCCTCTGCCTCTTGACTTGAGCGTCCTTTGTTATATATACGGCTTTTTTTGTATTTTTTAGCCTTAAGACACATACACATCTATGTCATTATAAATCTATATCCGCATGTCAGAGCATGATTCTCAGTTAAGATTCACCGTGTATAATGTCTCAATATGTACCGAAGTATCTGATGAACAATGAAATGAGCATAAAACAAATTCTCTACCCGGATTCTAAAATATAATTTCGAGCATTAATATTTTAAAGCCTTGGTTCATGTGTGATGTATATTATATACAATGTAATTTATGACATATAAAACGTTTTGTCCTGGTTAACATCACAAGCAGGTAGCAACCAGAATAAGTATTTGCCTCAAGGACACGTTATCCTGAGTCACGCAAAGTAATTTCCGTGAGTGGAATTCGAGTATCTTAGACACACAAGCACTGGCAATAATTTTCAGAGTGAATTTTCTTTCGAAATTACACTCAAGTACTCAAACCATCTCTTGTGATTTTATCGTTCCTTTTTAGCAGCGGTCTTATCAATCAAATAAAACGAGATAAATAAAACGAGCTTCGCGTTGTAGAAGCCCTCTTCTTTACAAAAATTGCTGAGAGTAAATCATGGTGCTGCGATGTCATCTTGGATTAGAAAAAAAATTATTTCAAAGACAACACCCTTGCAGTAAAAATATACATTCTTAACATATTAAAAATATATGTTTATTTTATACATATGTTTACTAAAAATCTCCCGAGTCAAAATTAAAAACATATTTTGAGCCTCCACAACCTACTGGAGGAGTTATAGGTTGAAATTATGGTTTTAGATTTTTTCGACTACAATGACGCGTATATCAGAACCTCGAAGAGCTCAAACGCATAGAAATACTATCTCTTTAAGATCAGCGAGCTAAAAATATAACATAAATTATATTTTGAGCTCAAAACTCTCAAAAACGTCATAAGTACAACTTTAAGCGCCCAGGTATGGAATTAGCGGGAAGTTGCAGGAATGGCCTTTAGGGTGAACCGTTTTACTAATTTTTTTCAATACCATTGACAACAATGTTTCGCTGAAATATTATGCATTTTTTTTTTTTGTTATATTACAGTCATATATACAGAGTTGAAAGATTAAGGGGTCGAAAAAACGTCAATTATATTTGATATAGACGTTTCTCACTCGTGTTTGCTCTTGAAGGGTGATCTATCTGAGCAGAAGGATGGGCCAAACAAACGACGAGGGTGAATGAGAAAATACTTGTCTGGAAGAGTCTCTCCGCATGGCTGGATTTGTATATTCAAGGGAAGTTATGATGGCGACTGCGAGACGTTGAGGAACATTAAGGGTGTGCCCCGGATATTAGCCAACGTTACGAATATCATACTTATGTTACCCTCTTGTGAAAGAGGCGGACTATGACGTTGTACACTGTTTCCCTTCCTCTTCTTCAAGTTTAATGTTCTAGTATGTACAGATGTATATATACTTGAGAAGAGAAGACGAGAAACGCTATCAACGTAGACTTTCTCCCCATCCCCTGTTCTGGTTTTATTCTTTCACTTCTTCACCTCACCTCAAATTTCCAGCTCGATAAATCTCTTGGTGCGTTTATATTTCTTGCTACGTAGACGATCGTCGACGCAAAAGAGCAAGCGCTGGCGTTATGGATTACGGGGTGGATTCTCTCAAATCATAGTGGTGGTATATATTGCGAAAGATTATTCCTGATATACCCAGACGAAACTACGAGACTTTACGAGCCAGTAGACTATTATTCATTCAAAATCTCTGAGCAGGTTTCGAAGCGATATTAAATGACATGCGAAGAACAATTGAAACTTTTGAACTAAGGTTTTTGTGGTTCGAAATTTTAATTTGACAAGTGATAGATATATTTTTTTAAGACACGCCGAAAAGTTAAGTGGAAATATGGCTCTAACTCGTACATTGTAATATAATGTATTCATTGTAAAAATTTTAACGACGTTATACATATAACATTTTATGATTAACTATATAAAGTAATCTCAAAGCAAAGTATCGTGTCGAAAAGTTCTGAAATGCTTCCATGGAATTTTCAAGATTCCTTTTATTATTTTTTACTCAGAAAATATATTACATATGTATTAAAAATATGCGGATATATATTGTATACAAACTATTTTAATGACTCATATATTATTCGTTTATTTTTTTTTTTTTTTTAGATTTACGAAGATATCGATTTCTTTATTTATAAATCGGATAAAAAAGTTACAAATAAGTAACAAAATAATATATTAAATATTTCTTTAACTGAAAATGTTAATAAATGCTATTTAATTTAAATACGCTAATATAAATTTTTGAATAAAGCTACTTGATAAAGTAAAAAAAAAATAATCTTTTTCAGTTTTCTTATGAATTGTTTCATATTGTTTAACTCTTATCCTGTAAAACCGAAACAAACTTTACTTTCAGAAATATTTTATTCAAAATACCACAACTATAGTTACACTTTAGGGAGACATGAAATGAAGTACTATTCACATTCCGGACACACCGATAGATATATGCTATATGCATTAACCCTGTGCTTTATTAGTTGAGAGAATCTCTCTTATCGATCCAAACTCACCCTGAATTATAATTCTACACAAACACGCACTTACTCTGGGACATTGGCATACCTCTATAGAGTACGAAAATTATCTCCTCTGAAAGCTGGGTTTATGAGTATCATAAACCATAAAGGTAGCCATCGACAAGTGATTTGAAATGTAAACAGTTAGACACTGGAGACGAGAATAATTCGGGTTACTGAAAAACTCACTCTCAGGAAAATTTAAGAGTAACAGTTAGAATTCACTTTATTCGTTTATCTTCTTTTCTATTAAAGGTTTTTTGGTTGTTTTGAAGATTAGATTTCGTAATTAGTATATCATAACATAATTTAGTCTTATAACCATAAAAATCTTTATCATTTTTCTCTTTTAAATCGAATTTCAAGAACATTATTTCAATAATTGGGTTCAAAAATAAAAACAAAAGTTTAAACAAAACCGATCTTTGTAAAGCTGGAGAAATTAAAAAATAAAAAAAAAATTTTTTCTGTTTTATTTAAATGAAAAACAGAAAAATTAATTGAGAAAAAGAGTTAAGGGGGTCTTCTAGTCCACACAATAAAAAATTTTTCGTCATTGTGTAAAGTGTAAAAATGTTTGTGTAGAATTTAACATTTTAGTGTGTAGAATTTAACATTTTAGTATGTTGATTGTTGATTCAACACAAATTGTGTAAAAAAAGTCATCAACACAAATTTTTGTGTTAAATTTGACGAAAAATTTTTTACTGTGTAGAGGCCCGAATTTCAAGCATTTTTTAGCTGTCGATTAAAAAAAAAGCATTTGATATTTTTACAGTCTATTTTTTTATCATTTGTTTATTTATATTCAGAGTACACAAAATTAATTTCAAAAAAAAAAATTTTTTTTTATCGAGTTATGCGTCCTTGAAGTAGAGGGGGGAAAAAAAGGCCGTGTCCTAGTCGCCATGATTTCTGCCCTTGTGGTCATCTGAAAAATAAAACAATGATGGATTCTTGATTAGTATATCAAGAAGAATAAGAAGTTTAGTTTTTTTTTAACACCCTACTTTTTTTAAGCCGAAAATACGCGAACTTCTTGGCCCGTTTTCGAGAAAATCGTCCTTTTGCGGCCTTAGGGCATAAATTACTATTTACTGATTGAAAAAATTTTTTCTGGGAAATAAATTTGTTTTTAAAATTGTATTTATTCCTTAATTTTCTATCTGACATAAAAATTATTTTTTAATATTTGTAGTTTCGTGAAAATTTAGAATTTTTTGCAAAATTTAGATTTTATTCCAAAATTTAAATTTTTCAGAAATTATAAATTTTTTCCAAATTTTTTTTTTTTTAATTTGAAATGTTTTTAACTAGAATTTTTCCAAATTTTTTTTTTCCATACTGACAATTTTTTTCTTTTTGTAAAATTTATTTCATACTGACGAAAAAAAATAATCTGGCTTATGAAACTTGTTTTAGTTAAATAAAAGTTGATTTTAGTTCAAGAACCCCGTACCCGGATGTTTTTCAGATTAAAATCCAGATTTACTCTGGCATCACTCCTCTGAAAAAAAACTCTGGATTCACTACCGACGCGGAGTATTTAATTGTTTCACTCCGGTACTCCAAGTGATTGGAGTGAATGCGGAATAAAATTCGCTCCCGATTTTTTACATTGTAGTCAATAATTTGAATAAAAAAACTTCTCTTCTATTTTTATCCAATAAAAAAAGAATTCACTCCCTGGAAACTTTTTCATTAATAATACAAAGAATCCTTTTCGGAGTAAATGTCACTTCGAATGAATGAAATCAATTAAAAATCATTTATTTTGCATTCGCTGCACAAATCGTTCGCAAACCACGAGTTTTTTACAGTGTATTTCCGTATAGAAAATCGAAAAATAGAGGTATCGATACTTTGTTTTCTCAGAATTTGAAATTTTCTTTAATTTGCATTTTGTGTAAATTCAAATTTTTTTATACTGATAAAAAAAATGTTGGCATAGAGGACTTGTTTCAGCTAAATTACAATTTATTTTAATCTAAGAACTCCGTACGCAGCAAAAATAACTCTAGGATTACTTCATACACGGAGTATTTTATTACTTAACTCCGTTCCTTTGGATAATGGAAGCAAAAATTCACTCCGAATTCACTTTGCCAAGTTTTTAGAGTGTATTTGATGATTTGAATCCAACAGTTAGATCAAATATTAGAAAGTTTGAAGATTTTAGTTACATGTGAATTTTTCCAACGTATCATATAGCAATTATTCCTATGATAACCAAAGTATTTCTGCGATGTTAACATAGGAATTTTTTCTTTATGTTAAAATAGGAAAAATTCCTATTTTTTTTTCTCCTTGTAGAATTTTTTACTAACTTAGAAAGGGATGCGAAACAAAGAAGGTTTCAATAGAAAAAATTGACCGTAATTATCAGAAAAAAAAAACTAATTATCACTCTATTGCATACCCATACTTTAGCATAATAATATTTTTGAATGCGTACTTTTATTTGAAGTTATTATTACGATCCGATAATAGGTCACAATGGAAAATTACCTGGTCACTAAAGATAATAATTCGAAACCAAACGGTCACTATGGTATTTGTTTGTAATTATCAAAAGAAAATTAAGCACTGCTAATTATCTATTATATTTTTACAAAGGAAAACTGTTTAATTTATAGGTATGAAAATATAAGAATTAGATTTTTGTTTAATACTACATTTAAAAATAAAAACTATTGAATTTTCCGGTATAAACATATGTAAAAATTACATCGTCAAATGATGTTATAGTTAAAAAGAAAAAATCTTAAATTTACAGGTATGTAAATGTAAAAATTAGATAAATAAATAATGCTACATTGACGATAAAAATAATTTTAAATAATCATTTTTCTTCAGGAGTAAAAATGTAGATTTGAAAAACTTCAAAAAAAGTAAGACGTCAAAAGTTTTAATTGACTCATTGCATTTTAACTCATGAAGATGAAGAAGTGTATGTTTAAAGAAATTTCTCGAGGCCAGTGTGCGCGTAATTGAACAGTGTCAAGTGCTTCCAAAATTTAACTAATTCAAAGTTATAATTAATACATTTTTAACTTTAGCATCTATTTATTTCAGAACTAGCTTGCAAAACCAAATATTTTATTCTTTAAACGATTTGAAAAATAACCACTTCATTATAGGAATTTGTGAGTTGTGTTCAATTTCAGATATTTAAAAAATAACCAAAATCGTATCTACTTTCAGTAAATAATAATAATACTCAAGTAATATAACCAGTTGAACAAAACTCAAAAATAGACATATACTTAAATTAAAGAAGAACCCCAGACAGGTCTGTTGACCTTAATTAGTTTATTGCTTTGGATTACGTTATGGTTTACCATCCATTGTAAATCGTTTTCCATTTTCTCTTCCGGGCATAATGTGTATCCGTTATTCCAGTTTAGAAACTTAAAACTCGACCACCGCATCTCTGTGTGTATCCTATTACCTGAATTTTAAGGTTTAGTAGCTTTGCGTCATTTTTGGATCAAATTAAACAAGATATTCCTTATGTAATGTAGAACAGAAATATATGACCTTGTTTATTAATGGTTACTCATAAATAAGTAACCATCCCTCATAGATCTTCCATTGATTTAAATGCTAAATAAACTTTGAAAAATTCGTTATTTGCTGTACAAATTTTTGATATTTTTTATTTATTTGAAGTATTTTAGTTAACGGTAATCCTATAATATAAAATTGATAATTGAAGTGAATTTAGTTTAGTATCGACATTCTCGATACAAATCGAAGAAATTGATTCCTTATTGGTTTAGGGTTAGAGCGCTCGCGTTAGATAAGAAAAAAAGTAACTACACTTATAAAAAAATCTGGAAATCGGTTGACTGCGCAGGCCAACCCTAGAAGTTCCCGCTAACTTTGAATTTAAAGCGCCGTAAAATGAGTTTTTTGGTTAATATTGGAGCTTTTCAAGCTCAAATCACCGTTTTTCAGATTTTGAGCTCTTCGAGCTTAAAATGTATTCATTATACAGTTATAACTTTTGAATGTGTCGTTCGATTTTCATTTTTAAAAAAGTATTCGACGCAGTTTTTTAAGCACAAAAAACGTACACTGATAGAAGGATTTATTGACTATTAATAATTTAATTTATTTGAAGATAATAATTTAATTTATTAAATTTTAATAAATATTTTTTAACATTTAATAAATATTTATTTGGGAGAAATAGTATATTACACATCTAGGGCAGTAAAATAAGAAATGTCTCAGATCACATGTAATTGTTGTCCGAGGCGAAGCCGAGGTCAATAAACATGTGATCTGAGGCTTTCTTATTTACTGCCCGTGGTGTATACTATTTTGCTCGACGGGCAGAAAGCGTCAACTTTCGGCTCGCTGCGCTAAACGAAAGTGCCGCTTTCTGCCTTCGTCGAGCAAAATAGTATACACTCCTCGGGAAGTAAATAAGAAAGCCTCAGATCACATGTTTGTTGACCTCGGCTTCGCCTCGGCCAACAATTGCATGTGATCTGAGGCATTTCTTACTTTACTTCCCTAGGTGTGTAATATACTATTCTCCTCGACGGAGGCGGAAAGCGGCATTTTCGTTTAGCGCAGCGGGAGGAAAATTGACGCTTTCCGCCCGGAGGTGAGAAAAATCATTTTTGTACTGACAAAGATAACCAAAAAAAAAAAAAAAAAAATTAAATCACATATTCGCATTGCATCAATCCCCTTACAATTACTCTAATAGGTGAGAATAAAAATGAAAATAATAAAAGAAATTATAACAGATTTGTAAGAAAAAAAAAAGAGAAAAAAGAAAAATTTGAGCTCTTGCATTCATGACTTAACGCCATTTTGCAATTAATTTAGCTAATGATGCGGTCACATACCCAGTAGGGCAGCCCAGGGGGTCAAGGGATTCCTCCATCGCACAGAAGCGGTTCACGGTCTTAGACATTAGATATATCGGTGTCGACTGTGCCAAATTGGTCGCCACCGAAGGCATATACATTGGCGCGCGATTTCTTAGCCCAGGAAATGTTATTTTAAATCTAAACATCAAGAGCAGCTGAGGACAATCTGATATAAAGATTGCTTATAAACAAAAATCATCTTAACCTACTTTAAAACGTTGAACGAATTATGGATTTATTATTAAATTCGTGGAATTTGGGCAAGTTATACCCAATATTTATAAGTAAGTATTTTCATGTAATCGTTATTTAAATTATTTATATTTTCTTAATTTCTCGTAGCTAATGATATAACTGACTTGGACACTTTGAAAGAATTCATTGAAAATAGTAATGATGAAATAAAAAGGGAAGTACTTAAAAGCATTGGTTTACTTCTACGATTAAAAAAAAAATTCAGAGACCACGTATGTTTTTTTTTACATTCTTATCTATTGTTTTAATAATTTTTACTTGCATAACTTTTATGTCACTATTCGCTTAACAACTTGTCCATTAATATTAATTATTTCTTAAGCTAATATATTTATTTTTTAAATTTCATTGCTATAGTCAGAGAAGCTCAGTGATCCGGGGTCAGAGTTTCAAGATACTGATACAAAACCTACTTTGGGTATTACTGACGCGAATTTTGAAAGTTCAGCTGGTTCATCTAGTCTTCATACTGATAATGCTTCTATTGTTACGTCCATCGATATATCAGATTTGCCGGTTATAAGTGAGACGGATCTTCAAGAACCTGAACAACTGTTAATTGTCAATTCGACATCTACAAGCAAAAGAGACTCTAAACTAGTGAATTTTGATTTAAGAAAAATACTTGAAGATCATCCTATAGGGAGAGCCCTTTTACGAACAGCTCTCAGTAACATTCCTTTAGAGGCTCAGTGGCAGTCATATTTGTGTGAAATTATAGTTATACATTTTTTAAAATCGAAAAAGTAAGTTTCATTAGTGTATTATTTAATTTGTAATGATTATTAAAACAACTTGTTATTTTTATTATTTCTGTTTTATAACTATAGAGAGCTTGTTAATGATGATTTTGATAAAATATCCAAGAAAATAGTTGAAATCTTCCCGAATCAGTGTACTCAAATTTATTATGTTCCTACAGTGAAAAAAACATACTCCAAACGAATTAAAAGTGAAATCTCAAAGGAGAAATTGGTTGATAAGTGGCGAAACATTAATACAATAATTCGGAGCCTTGAAAACCTTACTGTAAACATACTGAAAGATCATATTGACGAGCCTCAAACTAGTTCACCATTGGCGAGTAAGCAATGGCTAGTAAACAATAGAGAAGATGCAGATGTTTTAATTCACTGGGATTTATCTTATGATTTGAGAAGAGAAGAAGTAGAAAATAAAAAATATCTAAGTGCAATTGACATTTTTAATGATTGGCCGATATTAAAAGAAACAATTGGTAGCAAATTAGTAAATGTTATGAGCAAAAATTTCTTAGGTGATTCAAATTAATAAAACAAAATTTCAGTTATTTTTTTTTTTATTATGTTCAATAATATTATTCAATATTATTATTCAATAGTATTATCAATATGTATTCAATATTCAAGAGTATATTCAAGAGTATTATTCAATATGTTCATATTGACTTTAAGAAACTTTATCCTAATAAAGAAAATTCATTGATTGAAAGCGGGGATAATATCTTCTCTCTTTTGCTAAAAAATTTTCAAGATAAATTAAGTGAAGAACATCAGCGAAAATTACAATATCTTTGATTGAGTGATCATGCCACTGTTATTAGTAAATCATTGATTCAACTTGAAATTTTACTAGCACCTAAAATTAATAAAAAAAATTAGGAAAACGGTTGACCCTGAGGGCCATCCCTGCAACTTCCCGCTACTTTCGTAATTAAGCGCTCAAAATTGCACTTATTACGTTTTTGAGCTCTTCGAGCTCAAAAATATAATTTTCGTGTAGTTTTGAGCTCTCCGAGCTCAAAAGTCTGATAGAAGTTTAATAAAACATTATTTTTTGAATTTTCAAACCGCAATAACTTTTGAATGAATGTACCGATTTTGACGCGGTTGGCGCCAATCGACGCAGTTTTTCAAATTCTATGATATATTTTCAAACACAAATTGATCAAACCGGATATTTCGGTGTAATTCGAAAAAAACACTTTTTTTCGATTTCTTTCGTCAACGATAACTCACGAACGAATTAACCGATTTTGACAGGCTTGGTGGCGATCGACGTGGTTTTTCGATGTTTAGAGCTGATTAGTTTTTGGAATTGATCGGTTAAGCCGTTTAAAAGTTATTCAAAAAAAACCACATTTGAAAAAATTTTTTTTCGTAGTTTTTTTAAGATTTCTCAAAATTTACCAGTCTGAATTGATTCAAAGTTTAGTCAAACCCTTTCGAATGGCACCAACCGCGATCAAATCGGTCAAGCCGTTCAAAAGTTATGAGAGGTTTACATACATACACAAACACACACACACACACACACACACACACACACACCATCGCGGGAACAGTCAGGGAAGCTTCCTAGGACCTCAAATCGTCGAGATCTGATGAAAACTCGATTTTCGAAAAACGGGGTAAAAACAATAACTTCCCGATTTTTGAAAATTTTCAATTTTCTAAGCGGGAAGTTAATAAATATAAAAAAGTTGATACTGGTCGACTATCATCTTTGGAATTTCATCATCAAGAAATAAAGAATACTATCTATTTGTAAAATCAAGATGGCGTCGAGTCCGGTGCCTCCTGATAAGCCAGATAAAGTTTTTAAGTGTCACCCTAATTTGTCTGTTCCTAAAATTGTAATTTGTGTCATCTGTGAAAATGTATATCACGAGGGAGATTTCAACAAATATAAAAAAGGTTTCTATGTGGGTAAATATTTAGTGGTATGTCCGGATCATCACAATCAAGACATAACCTCAAAAAACTATACCAACTTAGATGAAAATGCAAGGAAAATTATCGTGCAAATTAAGCAACATGAGAAGGAGGAACTACAGCTTAATCTATCACATAACGTCTCTCTAAATATCACTGGAAATAAAGACCTAAATGAAACAATGAATCGCGATGAAGAGGACAAATTGGTACAAGTTAAGGTTGAATGTGAATTGCTCAGAGAACTAAACAAAGAATTGAAAGAAAAAAACAAGTTACTCAATGATTTACTTGAAAAAAGTAAAGTTGATTTAAGCCAGAAATCATATGCTGATACACTGAAATCTAATAATATAAAATACAAAACGGAAGTAGTACCAAATATAGTTGTCACAGGGATTGATAAAAATACTGGCAAAACATGTGATCTCGTTAAAAAAAACCTTACAAGGAACACAAGTACGCAGATAAATACGGTTATGACCACGAAATCGGGTGAGGTCATAATTAAGTGCAGGAATCATGAAGATGTTGACAGGACTGTAACTTTATTGAGTGAAAAATTAGGATCTAATTATAAAATAGAACAAGAAAAGAAAAAGAGACCGAAAATAAAAGTTGTGGACATCGAGAGTGATATGTGCAAAGAGGACCTATTGGAAGATATTATTAATAGAAACAGTTCTTTAATTGGTGGTGATATTGGTATTATTGCTGACTTTAAGAATAAAAAGGACATAAGAACCATAATACTTGAGCTAGCGCCAAGTATGTATAATAGTATTATGAACTCGAGAGTTATGTTTGTAGGTCATAAGTGTTGCCGTGTATACGATGTTATTGACCTCAGTATATGTTTTAATTGTGGAAGAATGAATCACAGTGAACGAAAGTGTAATAATGCTACAAAGTGTCTTAAATGTGCAGGCGATCATCACACCTTAGTGTGCCTTAGCCTGCACAAGTGAAAACAAGAGTTGCGTAAACTGTATTCATCATAATAAACAGTTCAATAAAAACAAGTGTACAAACCACGTTGCTACTGATACAAAAGCTTGTGAGTATATCAGATACAAACTAAACAAATGGTTGAGGGCCATTGAATACCCAACACAACCAAGTATTCCAGACTACCTAGGAAGAATTCTCGAACCAAAGAAAACTACAGTCAAAACATGATAATAGAATTGCATTACCTGACATCTATAGCACAAAAGATAGTAACTAACAAATACCGACTGAAGATTGATCATGACAGATGATCTCAATCAAAACAATAGCAATGTTTATATTGAAGAATCAACTGACAACATTGAATATTTAAACCTTGTGCTACAAAATTATAATTTAATTATACTTCACATAAATATAAGAAGTCTTAACGCAAATTTTGAGAATCTTGAATTATTTGTTGATAGACTACAAACAAAACCTCAAGTCATTGTGTGCACAGAAACGTGGACTTTAAATACACCAAATTTTTTTACACTCAAGAACTATAATTTACATTACAATAAAAGTTTCAACAACAAAGCGGATGGTGTTGCTATGTATATAGCAGACTATATGAATCAATCTACAAATATTGAAAATGGGGGAAGATCTGTTTTTCTCTCAACAACCTTGAAGATTAGTAGTATAGATCATATTAAAATTAGTGGTTTATACAGATGTCATGATTTGGCGAAGGAGGAATTTGTGGCAAATTTAAGCTCCTATCTAGAAAATAACTCTAAAGTTAAAAATCATATTGTAGTAGGTGATTTTAATATCAACATAAATGACTGTGATAATATAACTGAATTATTTATAGCTACTTTCTTAGAAAAGAATTACATACCATATTTTAATGGTATAACAAGGCCAAATGTAAATACTGGATCGTGCATAGACAATATTTTTGTCAAGTCGAAATTAAACAACTTAAAGTCGCTAACATATAACCAAGTCCTTACTGACCATTATCCAATTTTTCTAGCAATAGATACACAAATACAACACAAATCTGATGAAAATAATACAACTATTAATTATAATAAACTTATAAAAATTTCAAACAAAATTGACTGGACAGAATTATTGTCTGAGCATGATCCAAATAAAGCTACTGATCTTTTAGTTAGTAAAATACAGGGGTTAATAGAAAAATCAAATGTAAATAAAAAAATTCATAAAAAAACTAGCCCGCGTAAAAGCTGGATTACAGCTGGTATTATCAAGTCATGCGGAACCAAAGAAAAACTTTATAACAACTGGAAAAAAAATATAAATAATTTAGAACTAAAAATTAAGTATAATAACTATCGTAAGGCTTTAGATAAACTGATAAAAATTGCTAAATGTAATTTTGAAAGAACAGAGGTCAAAAATAGATGTAGTGATAGTAAAAAAATGTGGCAATACATCAATCAAAAAATAGGAAAGCGTATAAATAATAATAATAATAATATTGAATTTTTAACAACTGAAGACAGAAAGATATCTGATCCTCGGGAAATTACTAATGAGTTTGTCGAGTATTTTACCAATATTGGTACTAACTTAGCTTCTAATTATTCCTATCTATAAATCGGGGGATAGACATCTCAAGACGACCTATCGCCCGATTTCACTTATTTCCAATATTGCAAAAATACTTGAGAAACTCATACATAAACGAATGTATAATTTTATTTCAGGATGTAAAATTATAGCGGAGGAACAATTCGGTTTTATTAAAAACAAATCTACTAAAGATGCACTTGCATCAATAACGGATTTTATATATTCGAATCTGGATAAAAATAATCCAACCGTTATAGTTTTCTTAGATTTGGCAAAGGCTTTCGATACTGTTGACCATAAAATATTACTGGATAAACTACAGAATTACGGTATCAGAGGAGTAGCGAATAATTTAATTAAAGATTACTTAACAAATAGATATCAGGATGTTAAAATGAACATAATCAGAAGTAAAAAGAGAATAGTAAAAATTGGAGTCCCTCAAGGGACGATATTAGGACCTTTGCTATTTGTCCTTTATATTAATGATATATTTAACATTTTTCCATCGAAAACAATTGCGGCATATGCTGATGATACTGTTATCAAATGTGCGGGCAAATCCTGGGCTGAAGTTGAGGGTAATTTAAATAGATATCTAGACAATATTGGAAACTGGTTAAGAGACAATTACTTGTCTCTAAACGTTGACAAAACAACATACATAACATTTGGCTGCAATAGTAATAGCATTCCTGCTGTTTTTGAGTTATCAATTTATAATAAAAAAATAAAAAGAGTTAACAGTTGTAAATACCTAGGGGTAATCTTTGACTGTCATGCAACATGGAATAGTCACATCACAGACCTTATTAAAAACAAAAATTTTTCTATTTTTTATTTCACAAATTAAAATGGACTCTTGATAAAAAAACACTAAAAATAATATATCACACTTTGTTTGAAAGTATCATAAACTATGGTATAATTGCGTGGGGAGGATGTTATAAAAACGTATTAACTAAATTAGCTAGTATACAAAATAAACTAATTGATATAATTAAAGACAGAAATTATGAGAATCCCATACCAACAGTTAAAGATACTTTTATCATCGAGTCTATCTGCTACCATTTTAATACATGCAGAGAGTCTTATATAAACTATCAAGGCAAAACTAGAACTAAGCCAATAATCCAACCGAAAATTAACAAAAGCATAGCCTTTAAAAACTCATATGTGGTAGCGGTAAAAAATTATAATTTATTACCAAACATCCTTAAATCCTTACACCTCAATAAAAAATTAATAAGAAAAAAATAATGAATTGGAAGATGGGTAAATATAATGAACTATGTTAGTATTGAATAAGTGCAATATAGAATGTAGTAACTCTTTTTGCTATATTATGTACATTGATATAATATGATATCTACTATTTATATCTTTTATATAAGAAGTAAAGTACTAAATTCTATAATCTTTTCTTTCTCAGGAAATTGTTATCTTTAAATATATCTTTTTTTTTTTTGTCTGTCTATTTAGGGTGACAGGACATAATTATAAATATAATATACTTAAGTTAAAACTAAACCAGGCCTATGCACAGATGATTAATTTTCATCTCTATAGGTGCATACTATATATGTGTATTTTGAGTATTATATGTATCTATGAATGTATATTATCCTTGCAATAAATCAATAAAATAAATAAATAAAAAATAAATAAATTTGCATGTCAAAGTACCAGGTGATATTCAAAAAGCTTTAGACGACAAAACTTTCTTGATGATTCAAGCGAAAAAAAAATTCAACCATTTTTGATTATTGTTGGACAAGACGATTTGAAACTTGAGAAAGTGTACGTACAAGTAGATAACGTTAGGTACGAAGTGCCTACACTCTTGAACGGACTCAGTACGTTATTTGAATTGTTTATAATATTTAATTTGGCATACCCAACAGAGAATGAGAACATTTGGTACTTTGTGCAATGGGGAATTTATAAAATTACCACTAACTCTCATGCACAAATCCCTTTGGTTTTTTCTATTTTGAATAAGTTAAAGTTAAATACTCTGCCAACAAAAGTTTAATATTGAAGCTCAATTTATGAAATGGAAGCTGACAATACTGATAATTTGTTAAAAAAAAGCATGGAATCTTTTGTTAATAATATTTACAGTAATTCTTCAATAACAAAGTCACTAGCTCAGCAATTAATCAAATATGTTGAAGATTTTGGGGTCGATATGACATCATCAATAGCAAAAAACTTGAAGAAATTCATTCTAGCAGAATATCATGAAATAATTGATAATTGTTGCGAAATAAATATGTTTGAAGATTTAGAAACTGATTGGAAGCGAATGAAAAATTTAAAATCTTCTGAACATTACATTGGTCCACAATCAGTAATGATCGGTGAAATAGAAGATGATAAAAAAGTTGCAAATCATGTTACTTCTACAAAGAAAAAGTGTTACGCTCAATTCGTTCCTCTCCGCGAAATATTTAAACAATTTTTAGAATTACCGAATGTTTATCATAATATTACAAATTATATTACAACGGAAACATAAAAAAACTCTAACGATAAAATATTTACAAGTCTTTTTCAAACTAAAATATGGGAAGAAATAGCTCAAAACTTTGTTGGGCAAACAGTAATTCCTATATATTTATATTATGATGACTTTGAAATTAATAATTCTCTATCATCAGCTGCTGGAATTTACAAAATCGGAGGTCTTTATTGCTCAATCGCCGGTTTGCCGCCAAAATTTTCTTCTGTATTGGAGAACATATTCTTATTTCAACTGATTTTCAATGCAGATTACAAAGAATTTGGAGCTAAACGATGTTTTGCTAAAGTCGTGTCTGAGCTCAAGTATTTGACCGAAAAAGGAATTTCATTGCTTATCGATGGTGAAATTCATCAAGTATTTCTCGTTTTAATCGTTGTATTAGGCGATAATTTGGCAATTAATAGTTTGTTTAGTTTAAATGAAAGTTTTATCAGCAATTATTATTGTAGATTTTGTCGACTGTCTAAACGTGATGTGGCTTTATTGACTGCAGAACGTCAAGAAAGTCTTCGAAATATAAATAATTACAAAGAGGATTTATTAACTAAGGATAAAGGAGTGAAAAACAAATGCACATTTAATAGTGTACCTTTTTTTTCATAGCGCTAATAACTGGACTTGCGATATTATGCATGACTTATATTTAGGAGTTTGTCGTTATGTGATGGCAAAAATCATCAAACATTTTATTGATAATAAGTTTTTTACCCTAGAACAGTTAAATAATCGATTAAAATACTTTGATCATTGTGAAGCAGATCGGGACAACAGACTGACATCGATAAGTGAAAGTCATCTACAGAATGGTTACTTGATAACGACTGCAGCAGAAATGTCTTATCTTATTTCCTATTTTGGAATTTTAGTCGGTGATTTGATACCACCAGATGATCAAGGTTGGATTTTATACTCTCATCTTTTCAACATCATCGACATAGTGACATCTCAAATAATATCAAATGATGATCTCATTTATCTCAGCGAATTAATTAAGTGTCACCATCAAATATACACTCAAGTATTTAAAGGAAATTTAATTGCTAAGTTTCATAATTTAACTCATTACCTAGCTCTTTAAGCTCAAATCGCAACTTTTATACTTTTATACATCCGATCAAATCTATCGTTTTTGATGTGGCTTGCAGAATTCGACGCAGTTTTTCAAGCACAAAAAGATTATTATTCATTAACTACCAAACGATTTCACGTAATATTTTGAAGTTATGTTAAAAAAAAAACATTTTTTTGGAATTTCAAAAAATAAAATATCTTACGAACTAATTGACTGATTTTAACAAGACTGGCGGCGTTCGACGCAATTTCAGAAGCACTAACAGTGATTCTACTACCTCAAAAACGATTCGAGAAGAAATTTCGAAGTTATGTAAAAAAAAAAACACTTTTTCGAAATTTTTCTACAACGGTTTCTCTTGAACGAATTAATCGATTTTGATACGGTTTGCGCCAATCACTGTTATTTTTTTAAGTTAAGAGCTAATTAGTTTTTTAAGATTGATCGATACACTAGTTTGAAAATTGTGCAGAAAAAAACATTTTTTCGAAAATTTTATTTTTTAGTTTTACCAAAACCTACTAAATCGAAGTGATTCAAATTTACATACATATGAAGGGACATCTTTCTAGAAATAGTCCGAATAGCTTCCTAGGACTTCAAAATGTGGAGATCTGATGAGAACTCGATTGTCGAAAACCAAAAAACGAGTTGGTTTTGGCTTAAGTAAAATTTAAAACCAAAAATTCTTCTACTTAATTCAAGACATTGAAACTCTTCAAAATTAATTTCTTGGTGATAAAAGCTCTTTTTTTTCAGTCAAGGTGCTGGATTTTTTTTGTGTCAAGTATGAATAATTTGTGTCTTTCACTTATTTAAAAAAAGTTAAATTCTCGGACTTGATCTAAACACAAAGATTTAAAAATGATCGTAAAATATAAGCGCGTGGTTATTTAATGATTTAGCTGCGAAGCAATAAGAGCTCAATATACTTATACAAAGAATACAATTTAGTTGCAGAGCTACATCACGGCTGCAATATATTTACACGTGTATATTTACGACTGACCACTTTACCTTCGTCTTATACAGGATTTATAACTGCCTTTGTAGAGAAAAAGACAATAATGATGCAGTGTTCTTTTTTACCAGTAGGTAAAGTACCTATTCTTTTTAAATAATAATCGTTCTATAGTGGAGTTGAATCTGAAAAAAAATTAATAATAATAACACATTTGAGAAAATAAAATTTTAATATACCCATAGATAGAAAGATTGATACATGCATACGAGGACATGAAAACGTCAACTAAAAATAATATAATACGTTACAAAAATGAAAATTTCAAAATTCTGTTTTATTTGTTAAAGGGTTCAAGCTATAAACTTTTATATTGCGCAGCATCATATATTCAGTACGATGTACGCAACACACCCTCGTAACTTATGCGTAGCCGTAAAAAGTTGCCTGTCACAGGTGTATACTTCTGTACATAAAGCTCCTCATATCCTTCTGAAATCGATATCCATCGCTGCTCGTTTCCGATTTCACGACAGGATTCCCATTTAATGTAAATTAAATGCAGGCATTTATATAATTTCATGCAAACAGTAATTTCACTCAGGTAATATTAAATTTGTAAAAACTTTACTAACAAAATAAAACAAATAATATAATACATATCTATTTTACAAAAAACATCATTTATTAGTAGATTTCATAGAAATCTAACTATTGCATTTGTCCTCATGACGCAACTTTTGAAAAATTTTGGTATTTTCTGACTTAGTTCGTCAAGCTGGTTCAGAAAATGCCATTAGTTCAAAAGTTTATATATGTATGTATTTATATATATATGAACTGAATACATTTACTGTTAAAAATCGATAATGCGTATAACGTCGAATTCAGTAGGACCTGATAAGTTTTCAATTAAATCATATAAGTGTACATTGTCATTCCTACTGCCGCTAATTACAGAATTATTTAATAAGTCTTTGTCTACGGAGTGTTTCCGATAGAATGGAAGTTGTCACATATCATACCCATTCCAAAGAAACCTAATGCCTCTGATTGTACTGATTATCGACCTATATCATTATTATCTAATTTGTCAAAAAGCATTAGAACGGTGTGTGCATGATCAAATTGTGAGATACATTAATGACAATGATTATTTGGATAAATATCAGACCGGCTTTCGAGAAGGTTTAAACACTCAGACTGCGGTAATAAAATTTTGTGATGATGTACGACTAGCGATGAATGAATCTAATATAACCATAGCTGTACTCTTTGATTTAAGTAAAGCGTTTGACTCGGTAAACCACAAAGGTTATTGCATAAATTACAATTTATGAACTTCTCTGATTCATCAATAGATTGGATTAACTCTTACTTAACTCAAAGAAGACAGTCGGTCTATTTCAATGGTCATGAGTCATCTTGGAAGGATATTATAAATGGCGTACCTCAGGGTAGTGTGCTTGGACCCTTACTCTTTTCTTTATATATTTCTGATCTTGCGAAACGGTTAAAATGTAAATATTTATTTTATGCAGACGATCTAATTATATATGCTTCATGTTGCCCATCGCAAATTAATGAATATGTTGCTATGTTGAATAATGAGATAGAAAAATTGTTGATTGGTGCAATTTAAATTGCTTGAAATTGAATGCTACAAAAACTAGTGCTATTATACTAGGAAGTAGGCAGAGAGTTAGCAGTAATTTTTGTAAAAGTGCCCAAAATATAATTGTCAGTAATCATGTGATTCCATATGTACAATCAGTTAAATACTTGGGTTTGATAATTGATAATACTCTATCGTGGGAGAATCAAGTTGTAAGCGTATGTATTCGTGCGATGAAAACGCTAGCGCAACTAAAAATTAATAATGAAATTTTTAATGAACAGTTACGCATAAAATTGGTTACGACCTTGATTTTTCCCATCTTCGATTACTGCTGTGCTGCTTATACAAACATCTCAGGCAAATTACAGCATAGATTGCAGCGTAAAATAAACTCATGTATAAGATATATTTTTAAAATTTCGAGATTTGAGCACACTACTCCGTATTATAAAAAATTAGGCTGGTTAAAACTTGATGTTAGAAGAGATTATTTCATAGCTTGTTTATTTTCAAAAGAAATTAAGTTAAATTACTGTCAATTATTTAAATCGAATTTAGAATTTCTGCCGATTGTGCTAAGGAGAGGTGACGTCAGGAATGATTATCTACGTCTGCCAAGAAGTAATTGTGCAATTTATGAAAACTCTTTCCTAATTCATGGTATAAAAGTTTGGAACTCGTTACCGGCCGAAATTACATTAATTGACAATTTCGAACAATTTCAACAGGCTTGCTATGACTTCTTCTTACAATAAATGTTAATGTTATTATTTCTCTGTTAATATGTTATTATTTTAAGAATTAATATGTTCTTACTTTTAATAATTTAATATCAAATATTTAAATTGTATTAAAAACACTGTATCAAATGTATACATGTAAATGATAAAATTTATGTATTATTGATGGTCCTGAAGGAGCTTAGAACTCTAGGATCAAATAAATTTTTCTATCTATCTATCTATCTATCTATATATATATATATATATATATATATATATATATATATATATATATATACGATATAACGCGGCTTATCCGGACGATAGCGTCTATAGTTGTTAATGGATCCTTTTCAAACTCAACATACTTCATTTTTAGACAAATACCAAGGCCAAGTTCAAAGATGAGCTTAATCGGTCAAGTAGTTCAGAAATTATATGGTTTCAAAATTTTCAAAATCCTAAAATTTACTTTTTGGCTGATTCTTTCGCGCATAACTTTTGAATGAAATAACCTATCGAATTTTTGTAAATATCATTTTAAAGTCCATTAAACAAGCTTCAATTTTCATGTAATTTTATTTACCTAAACTGAAAATAACCTATTCGTCTGTAGGTTTTTAATGGAATTTTTAGTAGATTTCATAGAAATCTAACTATTGCATTTGTCCTCATGACGCAACTTTTGAAAAATTTTGGTATTTTCTGACTTAGTTCGTCAAGCTGGTTCAGAAAATGCCATTAGTTCAAAAGTTTATATATGTATGTATTTATATATCTATATATATATATATATATATATATATATATATATATATATATATATATATATATATATACAGAGTGTCCCAGAAGTAACGGACGCCATTGTAGCATCTGATAAACAAAATAATTCTGAGACGAAAAGTCCTTAGCCATTTTTAATCAGACGCATAGATAATTAATTATTAATTAAAATAACGTCCTTTTATGCGTTAGAGAGAGAGCACTAGTGTCAAGTCAAGTGCGTTCCAACGAAGATGCTTGCACGTGTGAATGTGTAAGTAAATATGTGTGACTACGTTAGCTATAGAAACTAGTTAGTCATACAGTTAGTTGTGTCTTTGTTTGGCACATATTTTACTGGACACTGGCGCTCTCTCTCTAACAAATAAAGAGACGTTATTTTTAATTAATAATTAATTATCTATGCGGTTAATTGAAAAAACTCAGAATTATTTTTTTCATCAGATGCTACAATGGCGTCCGTGACTTTTGGGACACCCTGTATATATATACGATATAACGCGGCTTATCCGGACGATAGCGTCTATAGTTGTTAATGGATCCTTTTCAAACTCAACATACTTCATTTTTAGACAAATACCAAGGCCAAGTTCAAAGATGAGCTTAATCGGTCAAGTAGTTCAGAAATTATATGGTTTCAAAATTTTCAAAATCCTAAAATTTACTTTTTGGCTGATTCTTTCGCGCATAACTTTTGAATGAAATAACCTATCGAATTTTTGTAAATATCATTTTAAAGTCCATTAAACAAGCTTCAATTTTCATGTAATTTTATTTACCTAAACTGAAAATAACCTATTCGTCTGTAGGGTTTTAATGGAATTTTACTTTTGCAGTCGTTTTTCAGTATATTTCAGATAAATCTAACTATTGCATTTGTCCTCATGACGCAACTTTTGAACAATTTTTTTACAATTTGTATTGTACTTATAAGTAACCTTTTATCATATTCGTGTGTCGGTCAATCTGTCTTGACACAGATTTCCGCATCACCCTTGAGGTACTGTGTAAAACGACGCGTTCCCTTTCTTTTACATGGCGGGTCCCCAGTAGGCCTATACCATGGCAAAATGATTAATACAATCCAAGAGTTTTTATTGTCGTGTTTATTAGTAATTTGGTTTATTATTAAATTTCATTTCATTAAGGTTAAATTTGATTTTTTTTTTTTTTATTTTCAACAATATAGAATAGAATTTATTTTTCTTGCTCTCTTAGCCGAAAGTACGCTCTTCCTGGAGTAAACCGACTTTCTGGCCTTAGGTCGTAATATACTATATATAAGAACATAAAATTTATGTGTATTAAAAACGTGACCATTCCTGAATTTGTATTTGTCATTTTTGCGAATAAAATCTTATTTGTCTGGTGTTTTTATCTAATTTTTTTGTTCTATCTTATTTATTTTGGTTACTTTTATTTTTTATCATCTCATTTTTGAATTTTTTCAATTTCATAAATTTTCTATAGTTTATTCAAAAATTTTTCTATGTACATAATTTTCACTGTATTTATCGTTTTAGTTAGCATTTAAATTTTTTCAAAAATTCATTAGTCAATTCTTAGTTTATTATATATTTTATTTATCAAAATTATCGGTTTTATACATCAAAAGCTTAATACATAATGTTAATATTTATTATTATTGAAATTTCATTTCTTCCTCCTGTATTTGATTAAATTGAACTAAAGATTCTTCGAATGTTTGTTTGATATTATATTCTAAAGTCGTTATATTATTAAAGTCTTGACTGTCTTCTAAAAATTGATTCACGCTCATAGTATGATCTTTGATTCGACTTACATAGAAGTGAACATTATCCATGTTGATTATTGTCATTATTTTTGATGATTTTGTAATTGTAGGCTCCACTTTCATAAGTACTTGCAGTATTCCTGCGATGCCAGAGACAATGAATATACACAGTTTAGTCTCTAAGGCTTCACAAAAAGGAATAATTGATCCCTCGTTACTCCAAATTCCATCACCAGCAATCATCCTCAGATAATCATCTATGTGTGGGTCATCTATTATATCGTCATCATCATTACCTTTTCTAACTTCAATCACTTTTGTTGTGCATAATACTTGGTAAAAATTAGAGTTCATTATAATGTGACTGATAACGAAAATTTTGATTTCATAAAACCTTTCTTCATCGTTAAAAATCAGTTCAGCAATTGTTCGAAAGAAACAATTTCCGTCAGGTTCAACGTTATCAATAAAAAAATTATCTAAGATCATTTCTGGAAATCTTGTAAAATTTACTTTCTTTTTGCGGACAATTTTGTATTATGAAATTTTTATTATCTGATTCATAAATATTTTTAAAATTATTATTGATTTCTAAAATGGTTTTTTGATAGTTCCGCACGATATCATTAATTTCGATACTTGATTTGCTGCCATAAATTTGATTTAAAATTACTTCTGCTTTCTTTGATAACGTTTCAGTGATAATTGTAGTGTTTCTCTGAAAATTAGTATAGTTGCTCTCTTTTTGAGAATTATTAGTAATTGAATGAATAACATTCGAATTTACTCTTATTTCAATCATTTGAACATTTTGCCACATTTTTGAATCACATTATATAATTAATAAATAAATAAATTATTATTAATATTTATAATGAAAATTTACTTTATGTGAAATCTACTTCCATTTCGGCTGCCGCATGGCCTTTTTATTTTTTTGTTATTCATATAACACTTCAGGATTCAAGGTCTATCAAGCTAGCATGGAATATGTATTTTCAAAATATCTTCTTTTTCAATATGTTCAATAATTTATTTTATTATCAAGGAGAAAACAGTTGCCTTGAAAAAAATAATTTGGTTCTTTTTTGAAGTCAATTGTTGGAGTTTGAGGAACTGGCGATAGTAAAGGATAGAATAATATCTTAAAATCTAGACTGATTTATTATAACTAACTGTATGTATAATAGTATAGTATTACAGAGCTTTGCCCTTTCTGGGCCAGTGATAATAATAAGACAGGAATCTGAATATGATACGCATGCTCCGTTGTATCCAAGATACATAAAAAGCTTAAATTAAGTAAATTTTAATTAATAAATTTAATTATTAAGAAAAAGTGACTCATGTATATTTATACAAAAAATAGGTAGTTGGAAACAATACTTATCAATAAATTACCAATTACTGGTTTACTAAAATCATCATTTTTTTAACTGCACTATTAAATACATTTCATTGTTGCTGCTGTTTGTATCTTATATCAATATTGCTATATAGTATACCTTACATCAATTTAGAATTGACAAGGTGTATAAAAAACTGGTGCTCAATTATTATTGTGAAATATATTTATGCATACCGACAACACTACACGTAAAAAACAAGATTTAACTGGTTTCCATGTTGGACTGAACCTAGTTCTATCTATAGTGAAAAAAATTTATAAATGGTTACTACTTCTATGTAGACTGTAGTAGGTACAGTTTCCGTTTATTTCAGTTCAATCCGAGATGGGGCTCAGAGCCATCTGAGATTTATTTGTCTCAGATGGTCGTCAGTACCGCGCGCATGCTTGTCAATCCCATCTTACATAGAAGTGGCGTCCATTTGGAATTTAACTAGAATCTATCTGCAGATAGTACCTATTTTTACATTATCATTTTCAAGTGCATTTTGCAATCAAATATATATGAATAATATGAATGAATAATAAGTATATTATAATGAATAATACAGATTATAATTTTATTCCAAATCAAAAAACTAATCCTTAATAAGTTTAAAAAAAAAATAAATTTAAAAGAAAAATTTTCAATTTAAAATTAAAAAATTAAAATTAAAATTAAAAAATTAAAAAAAAAATTTTTATTTCAGTGTGGTACTATTTTTTAAAACAAGATGAAGATTGGTATTCATCAACATCTTATTTTAAAAAATAGTACCACACTGAAATTAAAAATTTTTTTTTAATTTTAAATTAAAAATTTTTTTTTTTTAATTTTAATTTTTAATTTTTTTTTTTTTCAATTTTTTAATTTTAAATTTAAATTTTTTTTTAAATTTATTTTTTTTATAACTTATTAAGGATTGGTTTTTTAATTTGGAATAAAATTATAATGTGTATTATTCATTATAATATACTTATTATTCATTCATATTATTCATATATACATTCGATTTTCAAAATGCACTTGAAAATGATAATGTAAAAATAGGTACTATCTGCAGATAGATTCTAGTTAAATTCCAAATGGACGCCACTTCTGTGTAAGATGGGACTGACGAGCATGCGCGTGGTACTGACAACCATTTGAGACAAATAAATCTCAAATGGCTCTGAGTCCCATCTCGGATTGAACCGAAGTAAACGAAAACTGTACCGACTACAGTCTTCATTGAAGTAGTAACCATTTGTAAATTTTTTTCACTATAGATGGAACTAGGTTCCTTCCAACATGGAAACCAGTTAAATCTCGTTTTTTCCGTGTATGTGTGTATACACACAATACACAATTTTGACACAAATATGAATTCCAGATGAATTCGGGATGGAATCATAGAAAATGATTATCGTTAAAAAATTAATAAAGTAGTAATATGAATTCGCGAAATCATGATATGTTGATTAATTTATTACAGACTTTTCAAGATTTCTCAGAAAGTTTCGGAGGAATCCCGGCGGAAACTCAGCGAAATTTTTCTAGAATCTTTGCGGAATTGAGATTAAAAGCTTTTTCCCGGAATTCCTCCGGATATGTATGCGCACGCTGTCAATATCCGTATATTGATGAGGATCAATATAACACTGTTGGAGTGAAAAACATTATTTCGAAAAATTTGACTATCTTCACTCAGTTTAAAAACTTTTTCTGCTTAATTCAAGCCGAGAAAATTCTTTAAAATGATTTTCATAGTTTAAGGTTTCTTTTCTTAAATTAATTATTTTATGAGTACGCGAGTATTCTATGAGCTACAATTCCAAGAGTTATTCATTGAATTCTAGCAAAATGACCAATTAAAAAACATAAGTTTTTTTGAATTATTATTGTTAAATAGTAACTGAATTGTTTCCAATTCATGATCAAATGACTTTCCATTGATTGATACGTATCTAATGACTATATTCTTCTCTATAGAGAAAAATCTAATGTCAAAGTTAACATCTAAAATGACTTTGGATTTATCTTCCGAAACTTGAAATAATTTAAAAGCTTCTCTATGCTTTTTATTATAACCTTTCAGCAACGCCGCGATCAATAATTCACTTGAGTAATCTCCAAGTGCCACTTAATGGATTTTGTTGCAAAGCTTGAAGCCATTCTCACAACCTCCCTTGGATTTAAGATTTCGTTATAAGGGAATAGATCCTGCCATCTTGTGGGAGTACTGCTGAGTTGAAATAACGATCTGAAGGAGTATTTCTCCCTTGGAAATGAATCAGAACCAAAAGTAATCTGAACAGCGCCACTCCCACGTGTCTGTTATAGCTAATGGAGTTTCTATGGCTAAAAAGGAATGATCCCACCTACGGATCTTTCAGTTTGTATCATCTATCGCCTTGAGAGAGATCCGAAACCAGTTTTCCTCTCAGTCAGAAGCACAAATCATTTTAAAACCCGCGTAGCGCCACTCCTTTTTAATGGTTTTACCTCATCTCATATTATACAGTTGAACATGTTAACGTTTTTAACTCTGAAAGCCAACAAGATCAACTTCATCTTGAATCTACTTATGTATATTTTTAACTTCCCGCTAAGAGAATTGAAAATATTCAATAGTTAAGAAGTTATTGGTTTCATCCCTTTTTTCAAAAATCGAGTTTCCAACGGATGTTGACGTTTTGAGGTCCTAGGAAGCTTCCCCGAATGTTTCAGCAATGATGTCCGTATGTCTGTACACTGACAAAAAAATTGACTTGACTCAAGAGCCAAACTCTTGAACCAAGAATACCATTTGAAGAAAATGATTTTCTTGAGTCAAGAGAATAAATTATTGACTCAAGAAAATTTTCTTAGACCGAGAATTTCTTAGCTCAAGAATCTATTCTCATGACTCAAGAAAATCATTTTTTTCAAAATGGAATTCTTGGTTCAAGAGTTTGGCTCTTGAGTCAAGTCAATTTTTTTATCTGTGTGTGTGTGTGTGTGTGTGTGTGTGTGTGTGTGTGTGTGTGTGGCAGTATGTAAACTGCTTATAACTTTTGAACAGTTGGTGCCATTCGAAGGAGCTTGACCAAACTTAGATTTTGAATACAATTTGAACCGATTCAAGCTGGAAGAGAAATATCAAAAAAACATATCAAAAATGTCAAAAAATTTTCTCGTATTTTACGGCATTCAACGCAGTTTTTTGAGCTCTTTAAAGAATCTTAGAGCGTAAACTGGTCAGACTAAAAATTTCATAGAAATTCTGAAAAAAACATTTTTTCTTGCTCTCCTAGCCGAAAGTACGCTCTTTCAGGACGCATTTTACTCCAGAAATAGTATATTACATACCTAGGCCAGTAAAATAAGAAAAGTCTCAGATCACATGTAATTGTTGGCCGAGGCGAAGCCGAGGTTGACAAACATGTGATCTGAGGCTTTCTTATTCACTGGCCAAGGTGTGTATACTATTTTTCTGTTCGACGTAGCCGGAATGTGGCAACTTTGTTTAGCGCAGCGGCCAGAAAGTTGCCACTTTCCGGCCGGAGGGCAGAAAAAGAAACTTTTATGGCTTGTTCTGGCGCATGCGCGCTACGCATATTTTCTGGCCGGACAGCACAGAAACTCGCTTTTTTCATATTTTCGTGGCGCGACCGGCCTATACAGCGAGTTTCAACTGTATAACAGTCACAACATCGTCTGTATGTAACATGTTAGCGCATAAACTAACCAAAAAATGTCATTTAATAACAATAACACTACACAAATGATTTATTTAAAAAGCTTACAAAATAAAATATAAAAGTTTTGTGGATTTTATTTGCTTTCTTTTATATTTTGACAGCTAGTCAAGAAATGTTTATAAAACAATAGGTACATGTACTCTACAAGCTTCTAATAATTTAATTTTAATCTTTCTTAGCCGTCGATTACTAATTAAAAACTAATTTTTAATCAACTCAAAAAAATAAGTTCAATTATTAGAACGAGTTTAAATATTTGTGACAAGTTCTATGCATTTTATCACTCTTAATTAGAACAGTTGTTAGTAAGCTTTAAAATAGCTTATTTTTTTTTTTAATTTATTAATTTTTACTTTTTTTTTTGTCCGCCCGACCAGCGAAACCTCGGCTTCGCCTCGGTTTTCCAAAACTCCTTCCGCGGGGTTGCGAACTCTCGGCTGGAGAGCAAGAAAAATAGTATACAACCTACGACCAGAATGTTGGATGCCCTGGCGTATGTGATATGATGGCCGAGGCTACGCCAGTACTCATATCCCGTACGCCAGGAAATCCAACTTTCTGGCCTAGGGTCGTAATATTCTATTAACTTCCCGCTAAGAAAATTGAAAATTTTCAAAAGTTGGGAAGTTGTTGGTTTTATCCCGTTTTTCGAAAATCGAGTTTTCAACAGATGTTGACGTTTTGAGGTCCTAGGAAGCTTCCCCGTGTTTCAGCGATGATGTGCGTATGTCTGTCTGTCTGTCTGTCTGTGTGTGTGTGTGTGTGTGTGTGTGTGTGTGTGTGTGTGTGTGTGTGTGTGTGTGTACGGCCGTATGTAAACCCCTCATAACTTTTGAACGGCTTGACCGATTTCATCGCGGTTGGCACCATTCGAAAGAGCTTGACCAAACTTAGATTTTGACTATAATTTGGACCGATTCGAACTAATAGATTTTGAGATATCTATAAAAAACTGCAAAAAAAATTTTTTTTAAATGTGGTTTCTTTGGAATAACTTTTAAACGGCTTTACCGATAGATTCCAAAAACTAATCAGCTCTTAACATAAAAAAACCACGTCGATTGCTGCCAGCCCGATACTCAAGTAATAGAAAATTTGTTTTTTAACATCAATCGTCCGAACTTCGTCAATTAAAGTACTCTGGGATTTCTGATTGCTCATGAACTAGGACACGCTGTTGACGATTGCGATAAATATATCAACAAATATGGAATAGTGGAAAACAAGTGGAGTGTACAGTCCAATCAAAAATACAAGGAAGTTGAAACATGCCTGATTGAGCAGTTTAACAACTTTACCTTTGGAAAAACCAACTACAAAGTATAAACACACAATATTTAAAAAATGTTAGTAAATTTATCAAATTTTGATGTATCTGAAATTACTTTTCTCTATTGTAGCTCAACAGTGAATATTTTTTACGAGAGAATATTGCTGACAATATTCACATCAAGGCCGCGTACTCTGCCTACCAAGATTGGGTTAAAAAACACGGTATGGAACTAGTTCACGATTCTAGCTTACGATTCGATGCGAATAACATATTTTGGCTATCATATGCTAATCAATATTGTGATTATGAAACAAAACTTGATGTCCTTTCGAATGACAATCATGCTCCGGATAATAAACATGTGATCGGGCCATTATCAAGCAGCCTAGATTTTGCAAAAGACTTCAAATGTCCACTGGGATCTAAAATGAATCCCGTAAAAAAATGCAACTTCTTTTAAGATTAAGGGGGATAGCCACTGTGACGATCGAAAAACTAGGTGATTTTCGGGAATTTTTTTAACTGGAATAATAAAGGAATTTGGGGATCGGGTTTTTTTGTTTTATAAAGTATACATCAAAGATTATTCTCCTAAATTTTTATTAAAAAATATCATATTGTTATAAAGTTATTAGCATTTTTGTGGAGCACCAAAAAAATTTCCCCCTCCACGATGCGATCTCTAACTCAAAAACGGATTATCTAAAACAAAAAAACGAAACAGCGTTGTAATCTGCATGCATGTGGTTATCGTTGCGCGTAGGCGATTTTGAAAATTTGGATTTAAAAAAAAATGGCGACATATTAAAAATTTTTTCGTTTTTTTTCCTCATTTTTTTGGATTCAAACAGCCCTAAAAAATCTTAAAAATCAAAATTTCCAAAATCCCCTACGTGCAACGATAGCTTCTGAGTAGACGAATACGGGGGAAAAATAAGTTGCAAATCGGTTCATATTTATGCAAATTACAGTTCTCATCGGTTCAAAAAAAGTAGTTTCGAGAAAAACGCGTTTTCGTCGGAGTGCCGCGCGTGTAAAGTCATATGACGCGCTGTCACAAAAATGACTATAACTCAGAAAATATTCGGAATTTTCATACAAAACTCTAAATACACATTTTTGAATATATAAACTTTGATTTGATAAAAAAAAAATTAGGAAAACGGTTGACACTGAAGGCCATCCCTGCAACTTCCCGATAATTCCATACTTAGGCGCTTAAAATTGCACCAATGACGTTTTTGAGCTCTTCGAGCTCAAAAATACAATTTATGGGTTATTTTGAGCTCTCCGAGCTCAATGAGATTACTTTCCTATGCTTTAAAGCTCTTCGAGCTCAAAAGTCTGATAGAGATTTGATAAGACACTATTTTTTGAATTTTTAAACCGTAATAACTTTTGAATGAATAAACCGATTTTTACGCGGTTAGAAGCATTCGACGCAGTTTTTTAAGCCTCACAAAGAATCTTAAATTTTGAATTGATCGCGCTAGGAGTTTTGGAGTTATTCCGAAAAAACACTTTTTTCGGTTTTCTTTCGTTCACGATATCTCTCGAACGAATCAACCGATTTTGACTGGACTGGTGGCGATCGACGTGGTTTTTTGAGGTTAAGAGCTGATTAGTTTTTAAAATTGAACCTTTAAGCCGTTTAAAAGTTATTCCAAAAAAACCACATTTGAAAAAAATTTTTTTTTCAGTTTTTTTAAGATTTCTCAAAATCTATTGATCTGAATCGGTCTAAATAGTTTTCAAAACCTAAGTTTGGTCAAGCCCTTTCGAATGGCACCAACTGCGATGAAATCGGTCGAGCCGTTCAAAAGTTATAAGCGGTTCACATACTTTCACACACACACACACACACACACACACACACACACACACACACACACACACACACACACACATACATACATACATACATACAGACACCGTGACAACCTCGCGGGGATAGTCAGGGAAGCTTCCTGTGACCTTCAAACGTCGAGATCTGATGAAAACTCGATTTTTTCAAAACGGGGTGAAAACAATAACTTCCCGATTTTTGAAAATCTTCGATTTTCTTAGCGGGAAGTTAAAAAAAAAGAATTTTTTTTGAAATTTCACAGTGGCTATCCCCTTTAAAGCTTCTTAAATAAATAAGAATGATTTCCTCTACATTAGTGTTTTCTTCTCAACAAAGTTTTAGTATCAATCTGATCAATTAGCGGTGCATTATACAATAACCACTAGATTATCGAGCTCGAAGAGTTCAAAAAAGTACAAAAGTTGTGTTAATGAGCTCGAAAAGCTCAAAATTTTATAATAGATAATTTCTCGATCGTTTTGAGCTCGTACATAGCGGGAAGTGCAAGGGATGGCCTGCAGGGTCAAACGTTTTTCAGCTTTTTTTAAGTACATTAATTAAGATTGACCGAATAAATCACATCGTCAATAGCCTTTCTACTTCGACAAGAGATTACTTTAATGGTGCCATACAATTCATTCATTTCTTATCTTATTATAAATAAAATGGTCTAATAATACAGACTGTAAAATGATGGATTTCTTAATGGATAGTGTTATTACCTAAAAATAATTCAATATTTAATTGTCGGTGGGATTGAAAAATTAAGTACAATATCATAGTTGTTTCCGCTATACTCACTAGGGTAGGCCGAAAATCCGCTTTTTTAGAATTTCGTTTAGTAATAGCAAAAATATTGTTTATTAAGTTATAAAAAAATTTTGTGTGAAAGGAAAAAATTTTTGGTCAACATCTCAGGCTCGCCGATTGCAGTCAAAGATAAAAATGCTCAAGAAATTTTTTTATCCACTTAATTTGATCGGAAATTTTACGCTCTACAAAAAAGGTCCTTACACAAAACTACGTAGGACCCATAGATTTAGAGATAATCCCAATTTTAGTATCAAAATAGTAGATTTTCGCCATTAAAATAATCTTGTTAGTTTGAAATCTATTTATAAGTTCTCGATTCGACAGAAAATTAATTTTTCTAGCAAAATGTTTCTTTGTAAAATTTTTTACGAGTGATAATTATTAAAATTATTTCAATTTTTGTTCAAAAAGTGGCATTTTTGACAGTAAATGAATTATATCTTGGTATAAAATGTAATCAAATTCTTATCAGTTTTAGTAATCAGTCCTATGTCTAATAGAGTCGATATTACAACGGCTGCAGTGGCGCAAGCACATAAGTTATACCTTTGGCTGGTAAGAGCAGTTTGTTTGAATTCAATTCTATTTTGACTTTGAACGAGATTAAAATCCATGTTTCTTCTTTGTCTGTAGCTTAGTTCATACAATGAAATTGTTTTTCGACGAAATACTGTTAATGGAAGAAGTCGATTTTTGAGAAAAATTTATTTCACTGAATGATGAATTAGAAGATAAGTCTGAAGATACCAAATTTTGATTTAAATCTGAGATACTACGAGGTAAACGTTCTGTATATTCATCATTTGGCTCTGGGATGTACAAAAATTGTTGAGAGATTTTTCGTAAGCGTGTAATTCTCTGATCTGCGAGAAATTCATGTTGAGTGACAGGTATTTTTTTTTCTTCTGGACAATTGCAGATACTGAATTCAATACATTTACAAGAGGTTACATCGAATAGATTTTTTGAATCAGTCCTGTAATCATTAATTTTTTGCCGTCCAGATGACGAAGAATGGCGATTATTAATCACTATTTTTTTAGCTTTCAAATATTTTTCATGTTGAGTTGGCAAAGTTGTTTCTCACGTCAAAAATGTTTTTATTTCTCTCTTGGACAACTTCATTCACTTTTATATTACTCAGAAAAACTATTGTTAACATTGTAACATTGTTTATTATTATTTTGAATTTATTTAAAAAGCAATTTTAAATTTAATTGCGGTCATTGGTTGGATTCGCCGCGACTGAGTCGCCCTCGCGTGAGTAAAATTCGAACGAAACTCGACTGCTTGCGAAAACCCCGAATTTATTGGTGATTAATAAATAATTTAACTGTAGTAAATTAAGTTAGCTTTAAGTTAGATTTAAGTTATTTATTTACTGTAAATGGTACAAAATACGACGGCCACTCGCTCGAGAAAAGAAGACGACGCGAATCTTCTTCAAGATCATCAACGACAAGAGGATGGCTGTCCCGAGAGCGAACAAGACGATGGACTACTCGGGGCTTAGAGTGAGCAAGCGGCGCAGGCGTGAAGTTGGAAAGCTGGCTGTCGAGCGCGCCAATGCTCCAGCCAATACATCAATTGGCACGTCGATATCCAAAAATTGGACGTACAGCACCATCTCTAGAGTTCAACGTCAACTACTGCCGAGAGAGGGGCGAGCAGGCAAGGAATGCGACATGTGCTGATTTTTCTTTCTTCCACGTTTTGGCTTGGTGTTGCTCGGACGTAGTTTTCTTGCTATTTATTATTACTACGTTGGAATTTATTTTAGTTAAAAATTCGCTGTTAATTTGATTAACAAATTAATTATTACTACGACGAAGCGTAGTTTGCTTTTGAATATTGCTTTTTAAAAATTATTATTGTCATCGACGTTGAATTGACGGTTATCAATTATTGAGTTTTGTGTTACTACGACGTGATTGTGAGGCTTCACATAAATTCAACGTGCGTAGTCCAGGATCGGGGCATTCTCCACGAGTCGAATTCCGGTTTGAGTCGAATTCCGTGACGATGGACGGTAAGACCAGAAATATTCATTGTTTTGTCTCTCGAGGGTAGCAGTGTGAGAGCGACGCCGACGATCTTGGAGGGTTCGGTCCACCAATGTAAGACGCACGAGGCGTATTGGGGGTGACACGATGCCAAGTAGGTGATTCGTTCCATACACCGACGCTGATTAGTGAAATCGGAAGACCAGACAACCGCCGATATTTGTCGAGATGCATTTGAGACGAGGTCAGTATGCTGACAAATGCGTTCTCAGTAGTTTTTTTTTATTTTTTGGACTTGATTTAAACGCTGATATTTGAAACTACGACGGTATGCTGCGAGACAACTAATAGAAAAATCGGAGAAGCCGAAACCGAGGTTAATAGTACGACGACGATTGCTGAAGACGTGAATTGATGTTAATTTTGATGGTTGAGTCATAATTAATTTTTGAAATTAGTTATCTAATTTTTATTTTTTTTTTTTTTAATAAAGTTGCAATTTAGAATTTTTTGTTTAAATGTCGACGGGCGCGACTAGTGAGTTATTCGTCGGAGTCGATTGAATTCGACCGACAGTTTGAAGTTTTGGAGTTTATTTTAACTCGAGAGATTTGACGCACTTCGAGGTGCGACACGACGTGTTGAGCTGCGTAAGCGACGATTGAGGTTATTCGTGAAGTAATTTGAAGCAACATTGAAACCGACAACGATGTGAGTACCGAAACGACGCGAGTACTTGAGTTTTAATCAACTTGTTCTTTTGAGGTGAGTTTCAGTACGTGGGCCTGTCGTTATGGCCTTACTGAAACGTCATACGTAGCTTTCGGAGGTTGTCGCTGAAATTCCAGTACGTGGGCTTGTCGTTATGGCCTTACTGGAACGTAATACGTGGCTTTCGGAGGTTGTAGCCGAAATCCAGTACGTGGGCCTGTTGGTTATGGCCTTGCTGGACCGAGACTACGTTATGCGAGTTAGATTATGTTGATGCCGAAGTTATCGATATTCAGTTTTGTTGTCCGGTGTGAAGTCGAGGTACAAGTCGTGTTTCGATACATTTGCGATGTTGTAGATTTTTTTTTTTTATTTGCGACGATGACTACGATGACGTGAATTACTGCAAAGTACGAGTGATTGAGTTAATATTGGATGTGAATTATGACTCATTATTTATTTATTTATGAATTACTACACATAAATAAATAAATTTGTACACATAACATTGTACGTTGGATTTTCGCGGAGTTGCGGAGAGTCAAAATTTGAAATGAAGTTTTCTTTTTTATTTGCTAATTCACCCGAACAGAAACCGACGCTACGAAAAGTATTGTGTGTCTGCGGGAGGGTGTTGTAACGTGGTAGATTTTTATTCGACGCCCAATACTTGGGGTATTATAATATTCCAGACTCGAATCTAACGTTGTGAATGTTATGTGTGAATGAATGAAAATTTAACTAATTTTTATGAATTTATTTTGTGTAAATACGTAACGCTGGACGAGTAACGAAGACAGAGCGAGTCACAGCGAAGACGAGGCTGTGCATTGGAGCGACACGGATAGAGCTACGACGATAATAAGCGAGTACCGAAGCGAGCGAGGCACCGAGTGGCGTAAACACCCAAGAGGTCTGAGTACGATCGACGCTGCAGTGCCGCATTTTTCCAATACGACGATCACCATCGATGACAGTTGGTTAGTCAGTACTGGAGGAGCAGAGGTGACTAAAAATTGTCATTTAGGTCCGTTGACTTTTATACGGACTTATAAGATCAACTATCGACGGGGATCAATTCCAATGGAAATGAAGACTAGCGCCGCCAACTTCAACGAAGGAAGAAGCGGGTACTTCTCTGTGTAGAAGGATTCGAGGCTGGACTGTCGACGGATACGGACGCGCTTTTGCGCGCTCCGCAACCTAAAGTTAATTTCGAAGTATTGTCGCGATTGTGTTTATTTGAAATTAATTTGTAACTTGCTGTGAAGTATTTATTTTCTAAAATAATTATTTATCGAGTCGACTGCACGAAGCTTTCCAGAGCTGTTACGATGAGGACGACACTCAATTGCTTGGTAAGCCGACGTTCTTGTTCAGTGTTGAATCCAGCGTTTAGAGTCTACGTTGTAATTTTGTAAAATATTTTGATTAACAAAATAATACGCGAGGATTCAACGCTTTACGATTATTTTTTTTTTGTAATGCTGTTATTACATAGTGTGATTGCCGATGTATGAATGCGAGTGTAAGAAATGAAGTTGAGATAACGACGTTTATTTAGTTTTGTTGAAATTAAGCGAAAATTTAAGTTACGACGTTTTAATTTTTTTTTGTTAAAAATTAATATCGACCGCCGACGCATATTTTCTTAAATAAATTGTTATTTTTTTTTATTTAATTCTTCTGAATTTATTTCGAGTAATTTTAAGAATGTCGTTTATTTTGCTGTTCTATTTTTTAACGACGAGTATTTCAGCATGGCCCGCCGCCCTGAGGAAGAGGTAAGAGCTAGCTAAAGTCGCAGTAGTAATTAATTGGAGATCATTCTCCTAGCGCCCTTTTTTTTAATAATAATTCTTTTTTTTTAGTAAGCCAAAATTTTCAATATAAACGGTGAGCCTGGCTTGGTAAATCCCCGGGTCAGGCAAAACCCCGTTATAACATAATTCCAATCGTTCCCCTACTTTTACAGAAAAAAAATTGAGTGAAATGATTTTTCCTACAAACCTATTACCAAGTACAGTACCGATAATTACATTTATGGATATTGTGAGGATTAATTTATAATAACTTTGATCTTTAAATGCCTCTATCACAACCATATTACACTTATACAATGATATAAGTAGATGTGCACCGAAAAAACACTTAAATTAAACCATCTTTTACTTTCTAAAATCATTTCACGTTGCTGTTTTGAAAAAAAAAACGTTTTGAAAAAAATTTTACGTGCACGTCCGGATGTCACCCCATTTTGAATGTACCAACGATTACTACCGAACTAATTGATATTTCAAGACCGTACTTTTTTTATTAGTTTAAGAATTCGATGAACTGGGTCCGTATTTCATATCAGTAGCCTAGTCAATACGTATTTTTTTTTTAAATTAAATTTTTATTAAAATTCACTACGATACAACCGTACAAAGTCAAACGAATTTTTTTTATTTGTCACGTATAAACTATGGCGCCACTTGATCAAGCTAGATTTTTTTAGACTGCGTGGGCATATGACAAGAAAAAAGGGCGCTGATATTTAAAAAAAAAATAAAAAATACTCTGTAAGAAATTACTTAATTATAATTTTTTTTTTTTAAATCAATTACACAATTAATTTTTTTCTTAAAAAATGAATGAGCGTTATGAGGCGTGCACTTTTGGATTTTCCAAACTTTTTTTGTTTTTTTCTATCAAAAGAAATACATCAATAAAGTCACCGATAACGTAATTTTTACTATTTTGATGATTTTGAAGAGCTACTATTTCTGAACTAATTAAAGGATTTCGCTCATTTTATGGCTCATGTAAGCTAATTATCCGAGGAATTTGTATACTCAATTTCATTAGGATCTGTTGAGAATTCTCTATAGAATAACATTCATAAGTCGGTTGTACTACACATTACCTGAAAATGGTTCAATTGCACTCTTAATTTTGATAAAATAACTAAAAATGGTCAAAATGTCAATGTTATGTACGTCAAATTGAAGATAATTTTATGAGCTTTCACATGAATTTATCAAAAATTAGCCATCTCTTTTCAGTCGAAAGTTATACATCAATGAAGTCACCGAAAATGTGATTTTCACTATTTTGATCATTTCGAAGAGCTACCGTTTCTAAACTTATTGATGGATTTCGCTCATCTTCGAACCACCCCTGATAATTATCTTATGAATTTTTTGAACGTTAATGCATTCTATGAACGAAGCTTCTTTAGAGAAACACGGAAACCGGAAAACCAAAGAGACTCTACGTTCGTGTTTAAAATAAGTAAATTTCTTTCTGCCGATGGTTACAATGAAATATATTCTCGTCGAATTGGTAAACAAAAATAAATCTTTTTTTAATAATTTTGATTCTCTTTTGTTTGAAAAATTATTTTAAAATTTCTTCTCAAATCAAGTTCTAGATATTGGAATCCTGAAATACTTTTATTTCAGTACCAATCATCCAAACTTCGTTAATTACGCTACTCTTGGAGGTCTTATTGCTCATTAACTAGGACACGTTGTTGACAATCGCTACAAATTTATTAACAAGTACGATGTGAGAAAGAACAATTGGGGTGAATTGACTAATCAAAAATACCAGGAAGTGGAAAGCAGTTCAATAACTATACTTATGCAATGACCAACAAAACAGTATGCATACATATTGTTAAAAAAATAGCTGTTAATTAATTTGATTCTAATGTTATATCTTATTTCTTTTCCTGCAGCTTGATGGTCAAAAATTTTTAGATGAAAACATCGCTGACAATATTGGTGTCAAATTAAGTTACTCCGCCTACCAAGATTGGGTCAAGAAACACGGAACAGAACCAATTTATTCGAGCTCCCAATTCGATGCGAATCAACTATTTTGGTTATCCCACGCCAATTTTCATTGCGATTATCAATCTGAATATAGTGACTCAACACCCGATGAAACTCATGCTCCAAAGGATAAGCGTATCATCGGGCCATTTTCGAATAGCTTAGATTTCGCAACTGACTTCAAATGCCGACTGGGATCTAAAATGAATCCCGTAAAAAAGTGTCTTTTTTTAAAAATGAAACTATTTCAATAAATTCAATTGTTCTTAACTACACAAGTATTTTTTCGTAATTGAGTCTCTTTCGGTAAGAATTCGAGCCGTGTGTCAAGATGTATCAAAAAATTGATAAATACTTTTTTAATAGATTTAATAGAAATCTAACTATTGCATTTCCCGACAATAAATTTTCACGTGCTCCCACTTGGGACCCAACTTAGTTTCCCAATTGGGATCTTAAATTGGGATGTAACGCAGAAACGTATTTAGGGCTCGGTGGGGCAATCCCTATTGGTTCCCAATTGGGCTTGCCAATAGGTTCCCCATCAAGTAATCCTGGCTCAATTTGTCAAGTTGATTCAGAAAATACATATACAGTGGAGACTCTATAGAATGAAATTCAAGGGACCGGATACATTTTTACGTTATAAAGAGTTTTCAATTTAAATAAGTACTTCAATTTCAATTAAAATTCACAAAACGTCATGATTTTTATTAAATAATACATACATCACTGAAAAAAAAGTATAAGTCCTATCGCAAAAGGTTTAAGCGTATAGATTAAATAGCTTATACTACATGGCGTATTTAACATACACAGAAAAAAATAAACTGTTGTTGCAACAGGAGGCAGTCATGTTGCAGCAACAGGATTTTCCTACAGCTGCAACAGGAGGCAGCCATGTTGCAGCAACAGGATTACTACTGTTGTTGCGACTTAATAGTAAAATATAGTTGGGTCATTCCATGTCAAATTGACCAACAGTTGGAATTGACCCTTTTTGATTTGGATAAATTTTGGTCAGAAATTTTCTTTTATCATACAACGAACCTCTGCCAGAGGGAAAGAAATTAAAAAATATTTTTCAAAAGATATGCAAATTCAAAATTTCGCAATTTTTTCAGTTTTTCAATTTTGTTTTTGGAATATCTAGTAAGCTATTATAGATATAGGAATGTCCTTTCGTTTGTTTGAAAGGGGAAACTTGGGGCTATTGAAAAAAAAAATATTTTGGAAAAAAATTTTGAAAAATGCCAAATTTGTCAAATTTAAAATTTTTGGAAATCGTCAAAAATGACGATCAACATTAAAATTTTGGCTCAATTTTTTTTGTATAGTACCTTGTACTGATCTTAAAAGACCCTGAAATTTTTAGAACTGTGTGTGATTTTTTTTTATATATGAATTTTTGAATTCCAAAAAAAATTCTTTTCTTGTTTCTTACAACTTTTAAATAAGGTAAAGTTATGCAGATACATAGTTTAGTAATTTTGAGCATTTAAAAATTAAATGCACGACGTGAGAATATTAAATAATAAATTAATTTCAATTTTTAACTTCCCGCTAAGAAAATTGAAAATTTTCAAAATTCGGGAAGTTATTGGTTTTACCCCGTTTTTCGAAAATCGAGTTTTCATCAGATCTCGACGTTTTGAGGTCCTAGAAAGCTTCCCTGACTATTTCCGCGAGGGTGTCACTATGTCTGTATGTATGTGTGTGTGTGTGTGTGTGTGTGTGTGTGTGTGTGTGTGTGTGTGTGTGTGTGTGTTTTATAGAGGAGGTAAAATCCCGTGTCGGGCTTGCTGGGTCCCGCATCGGGCGCCTCCTCAGGTGGCGGATAGGGGAATGCCCGGCATATCTGCACGTCAGATGCGTCGGGTACCGAGGAAACAGAATACTCGGGGTGGACCAAAACCTAGCAAAAGATGATATGGAAATGTCAGAAGATTTTCAAACATCGTTTACAGTACAGAGGATGGATACCTCAGTGCCGGCGAGAGAAGGCGTGCAAACGGGCCTAAACTTGTCGTTATCAAGCGACCGTTTGAACAGTGGAGTAGACCCCATGGCTCTGCTGTCTAGCAATGCTAGCAAGGTTACAGGGAGTACGAAATCAGCCCAGATGGCAGAGAACGGACAGCTGAGCAACATTCCTTCAAAAGTGGAGGACCTTTTGCTCCTGCCACTAATCAAACCCACCGAGGAAGAATGAACTCTCTACCGACCGTCACCGGCCAACAGTCACCAATGGAGAGGCTCGGCAACAAGATTGATGAGTTAGCCGACTTCATAAAAGACAAAAAGAATCTCCACCATGAGATCAGAAAATTGGTTTCGTCTATTAGTACGGCATATAGGCTGGCCAACAAATCACCAACGAAGTCGGCGTCAACGACTCAAACATCTCCGAGTCTGAACAAAAATCACAGCCACCTCTGACCACTCCTAAGAAATTACCACAGCAAGGAGATGGCAACAAGAAGAGGCCGCTGTCCACGCCCAGCCCTTCCTCAGATATTGACAAGCCAGCACAGAAAAAGACAGCCCGGGATGATACCTGGACCAAAGTGACTCGGCAAAACAAGAAAAAGAAAGAACAGGAGCCAGTGACTCAAACTGCTACAGCCCAAGACCAGCCAAACAGCGGTGGCTCCAAGAAACCAAGGAGGAAGAAGACAAGAACTAAAGCTGTCCTAGTCCAACCAGCTGAAGGGCGAACATACGCCGATCTCCTGAAGGAAATCAAGGCCAAGGTAAGCCCTGTCGAGACGGGCGTAGACATAAGGTCTATTAAAAAGACGAAACACGGAGGCGTTCTCCTTGAAATGGCTCGAAAGTCCGAAGACAGCAAGGCATTCACCGATGCAGTAAGGGCAGCCACTGAAAACATCGGCACAGTCAAGACGCTAACACCAACAACAACGATCGAGATCCTCGACTTAGATGAAATCTCTACCGAGAGCGAAGTCCGTGAAGCACTCAAACGTGAATTCACTGACAACCTGGAGGTCAAACGGGTAAATTTGACAAAACCCACACCACGAGGTAATCGGGCAGCCTTCTGCGAACTAGACGAGCCCAATGCGATTAAGGCCCTTGACAAGGCCCGTATACGGATCGGTTTGGTGAACTGTCGTATACGCCCAGTAGTAAAAGTAACACGTTGTTTTAAATGTCTTGGTTATGGACACCAAATACGTCAGTGTGCGGGACCAGACAGAAGCAGGTGCTGCTACAAATGTGGCGGAGAGAACCACAAGGCCGTAAACTGCACGGAGAAGTTAAAATGCTTCCTTTGTGCTTCGGACAAAGATGCCCAGGATAGTCTATGCCATATTTCTGGCACTGGAGCGTGTAAGGCATTCCGCAAAAGCACTTGCAGAAGCCATGAAAGGTCAGAAATGACACGCATACTACAAGGCAACCTGAATAGGTGCGCCTTGGCGCAAAACCTGCTGCGCCAGCGTGTTTTCGAAGATAAAATTGACGTCTGCTTTATCTGCGAGCAATATCTAAACATCGAAGGTAAAACATGGTTCGCAGACGAAACGGGCACGGCAGCAATTTGGATTGTGAACACAAAGAACGTTACCGTCAACAACAGCGGAGGTGGAGCAGGTTTTGTCTGGATTCAAACCCCCACAACCTACTTCATGAGCGTCTATCTCTCACCTAACGAAGGGATTAGTGTGTTCCGACAGAAACTCGCAAATATAGAAGATGCGGTCACTAAGTTCGACGGCGAAGTTATCGTAGCTGGTGACTTCAATGCTAAATCGGCTGAATGGGGCGCTGATTCCTCCGACACCAGAGGCAACGAGGTCGCTGACGTCGTGGCTAGACTCGACCTCATAGTGCTAAATACTGGGAGCACCACGACTTTCAGAAGACCGGGGTACCAAGAGTCCATCCTCGACATTTCGTTGGCGACAAAAATTGCCAACATGATTGAAAACTGGACAGTATCCGGAAAATACAGTGGCAGTGATCACCAGTTCGTGACATTTAACGTTGGATTGGCATCTGCTCCGGTACCACAACACGACCTTTCTAAGCGAAAGTGGAATATCAGGAAGCTTGATCCAGAGGCACTGCGAGCTTCACTTGCACGGAGCTGGTCTACCCTTCAGAACAACCCGACTCCGGATACTTGCAGCGAGACAGAAAGGACAGTACTAAATACGATGAAGGAGATTTCCGCCGCATGTGACGCCTCTATGCCGCGGTTGAAAAACCGGAGTTTTCGCAGGCCGGCGTACTGGTGGTCAACAGACATAGCGGAACTTCGCAAAATGTGCCATCAACTACGTCGCCGCGCAACGAGAGCCGCCAAACGCTCCCCAAGTCAGGACTTGTATTCAAAAGAGTACAAGCAGGCCAAAAAGATGCTAAATCGAGCCATCAAAGCAAGTAAAGCAAAGTTTTGGAAAGAGATCTGCAACGATCTCGACAATGACATCTGGGGTAAAGCCTACCAAATTGTCGCCAAACGACTTGGAAAGGCTTCACCAGAGGCGCCGAAGTCTCCAGCCTTAATGGATAGCATCGTAGCGGAGCTTTTCCCCAAACACCCGCCGCGGGAGAAGAAACACTACACTAAAAACAACGAAGTAACGCCCTTCACAACTAAGGAACTACAAGACGCGGCCAAGTCACTCAAAACAGGAAAGGCACCTGGACCTGATGGCATCCCGGCATCGGTGATCAAGATTATAGCCCTGGAATACCCAGACTTACTCCTGAACACCTACAACGCATGCTTGGCAACTGGCACCTTTTCCGCGGTCTGGAAACGGCAGAGATTAGTTCTCTTAGACAAAGGTAAGGGAACCCCCATAACACCTTCGTCGTTTAGACCACTCTGTATGCTAGACATTGCTGGAAAACTGCTCGAGAAGCTCATACAAGGGAGACTTCGCGACGACATCGACCGTGCTGGAGGTTTTGCCACCAACCAGCATGGCTTCCGGAAAGGTCATTCGACAGTCGGAGCGATCAAGAAAGTCATAAAGACAGCAACACAAGCATGGTCTGGTAGCCTCAAAGCTCGTAAAGTATGTCTTCTCCTCACGCTAGATGTCAAAAGCGCATTTAACAGCGCAAATTGGGGAGACATTTTAGACGCTCTGGAGCACAAGTTTGACGCGGAGCCAGAAAATCTGGCACTAGTCGACAACTACCTTGACGATAGAAAGCTAATAGTGGAAACTACTGAAGGCCCACAAGAATACGCCATAACGGCTGGCGTGCCGCAAGGCTCAATAATGGGGCCTGATCTATGGAACGCAGACTACGACGAGCTTCTTGAAATCCCGTTGCCAGAGCAAGTAGAGCTAACAGGCTTTGCAGACGACGTTGCAGCCACTATAGTGGCGGACAGCGTGGAAGAGGCCGAACTGCTAGTTCGGGAAACCATCGACACCGTCGAGACTTGGCTCGATAAGCATCACCTGAAACTCGCCAAACAGAAAACCGAGATGGTCGTTTTGACCCGTCAAAAATGGTTTCCAAAACCATTCGCTATGGACATGGGAGGAACAACGCTGACGTCAACAAGGGCCCTGCGGTATCTAGGGGTAATTATAGACGAGAAACTATCTTTCCGTGAACACCTCGACAGTGCATGCAAGAAAGCCAGCAAGACTGTGTCTAGCCTAGCACGAATTATGACCAACACCATGGGACCAAGAACAAAAAAGAGAAGAGTTCTTCTAGAAGCAGTCCACTCGGTACTGCTTTATCGAGCGGAGATATGGGCAGACATATTAAAGCAGAAGACCTACCGGCGAAAGATCGCAGCAGTACAGCGGCGAGGCGCTCTCAGGGTTGCCTGCGCCTACCGCACAGTTTCCGAAGCGGCTGTATTGGTCATTGCAGGAGCCGCGCCCATCGACCTATTAGCGTTCGAAAGAGCAAAACTCTATGACGCTAAAGACAGTGAAGATAACATGAAGGACGCAAGAACGAGGATAAAGGCGGAAACGCAGCAAGAGTGGCAGGACCGATGGACATCGGGAGAGACGGGCAGATGGACGGCGCGCCTGATCCCAAACATCAACGTCTGGCTCTCTCGGAAGCACGGGGATACGGACTTTTTCCTGACCCAGCTATTGACGGGACATGGGCAGTTCAATGCCTATCTTTTCAAGATGGGTTTGCACAGCACACCAACGTGCAAATACTGCCCGGATAAAATCGACGACTCCGAACACACATTCTTCGAGTGTGCTCGATGGAAGGACTACAGAAGAAACACTGAAGAGATCATAGGCACCAGGCTCTCCCCCTCAAGCCTGGTGACCTATATGATCAAACAAGAGGAAAACTGGTCAGCTGTTGCAGTTTATGCACAGCACCTCCTGAAAGACAAAATCGCAGAAAGGGACCAGTAGCCAGGAGTAGGCGTCGTGAGACGCAGCACGACTGGATTGAAGTAATGCTAACGCGGTTCCAATCCAGTCCTCCCCGTACCATCTAGGGGAGAGGGGAAGAGGAATGTTTTTTTTTAGTGGGTAAAAATCTCCACACTACCGACTATCGATATCTGCCGGAAGATGGGCGACAGAGTTAACGATACCGGTGTCTTTTGAAGATCTTTTTTCGTACCTCTTTATAAAAAAAAAAAAAAAAAAAAAAAAGAGGAAGTAAAATCCATTTACGTATGCCAGGACTTGGTGTTGTTGCCAGGACTAGGTGTTGGTGCCTGGGTATGTCGGACTCAGAAGACAATATTATTTTGCAACAATACCGACCAAACATCCTCCTCTCTCGTTTCCCTATATATGTTACAGGGAAGACTGGATCAGGACCGCGTTAGCATTACTTCAATCCAGTCCATGTTGTGCCTCACGACACCTACTTCTTGTTATTACTGGTTTCTAATCCCTTTCTGCGATTTTTTCTTTCAAGAAACGCTGCGCGTAGGCTACTACAGCTGTCCAGTTTTCTTCTTTTTTGATCATGCAGGTTACCAAGCTCTCAGGAGAGAGCGCGGTGCCCATTGTTTCTTCGGTGCAGATTCTATCATCCGTCCATCGATCACACTCGAAAAACGTGTGCTCGGCGTTGTCAATTTTGTCTGGACAGTATTTGCACGTTGGTGTGCTGTGCAAACCCATCTTGAATAGATAGGCATTGAACTGCCTATGTCCCGTCAGTAGCTGGGTCAGAAAGAAGTCCGTGTCCCCGTGCTTCCGAGAAAGCCAGACGTTGATGTTTGGGATCAGTCGCGCTGTCCATCTGCCTGTCTCTCCCGACGTCCATCGGTCCTGCCACTCTTGCTGCGTTTCCGTTTTTATCCTCGTTCTTGCCTCCTTCATGTTTTCGCCACCGATTTTATCGTCGTAGAGTTTTGCTCTCTCGAACGCTAATAGGTCGATGGGCGCAGCTCCCGCAATGACCAATACAGCCGCTTCGGAAACCGTGCGGTAGGCACAGGCAACTCTGAGAGCGCCTCGCCGCTGCACTGCTGCCATTTTCCGCCGATAGGTTTTCTGCTTTAATATATCTGCCCATATTTCCGCTCCATAAAGCAGTACCGAATAGACTGCTTCCAGAAGGACTCTCCTCTTTTTGGTTCTTGGTCCCATAGTATTCATCATAATTCTTGCTAGGCTAGACACCGTCTTGCTGGCTTTCTGGCATGCACTATCGAAGTGTTCGCGGAAAGATAGTTTCTCGTCTATCATTACCCCCAGATAGCGCAGGGCCCTTGTTGACGTTAGCGTTATTCCTCCCATGTCCACAGCAAATGGTTTTGGGAACCATTTTTGGCGAGTCAGAACGACCATCTCGGTTTTGTGTTTTGCGAGTTTCAGGTGGTATTTATCGAGCCAAGTCTCGACAGCATCAATGGTTTCCCGAACGAGTAGTTCGGCCTCCTCTACGCTGTCTACTATTATCGTGGCCGCGACGTCGTCTGCAAAGCCCGTTAGCTCCACTTGCTTTGGCAACGGGATTTCCAGAAGCTCGTCGTAGTCCGCGTTCCATAGATCGGGCCCCATTATTGAGCCTTGTGGCACGCCAGCCGTTATGGCGTATTCTTGTGGACCTTCCGTGGTTTCTGCTATCAGCTTTCTCTCGTCAAGGTAGTTGTCGACTAGTGCCAGATTCTCCGGCTCCACGTCAAATCTGTGCTCCAGGGCGTCCAAAATATTTCTCCAATTTGCGCTGTTAAAGGCATTTCTAATGTCTAGCGTGAGGACAAGACACACCTTGCGGGCTTTGAGGCTACCAGTCCATGCTTCTCTTGCTGTCGCTACGACTTTCTGGATCGCGCCGACTGTTGAACGTCCTTTCCGGAAGCCGTGTTGGTTTGCGGCAAAACCTCCAGCACGGTCTATGTCGTTGCGAAGTCTCCCTTGTATGAGCTTCTCGAGCAGTTTTCCAGCAATGTCCAGCATACAGAGTGGTCTAAACGACGAAGGTGTTATAGGGGTTCCCTTACCTTTGTCTAAGAGAACCAATCTCTGCCGTTTCCAGACCACGGGAAATGTGCCAGTTGCCAAGCATGCGTTGTAGGTGTTCAGGAGTATGTCTGGGTATTCCAGGGCTACAGTTTTAATCACCGATGCCGGGATGCCATCAGGTCCAGGTGCCTTTCCTGTTTTGAGTGACTTGGCCGCGTCTTGTAATTCCTTAGTTGTGAAGGGTGTTACTTCGTTGTTCTTAGTGTAGCGTTTCTTCTCCCGCGGTGGGTGTTTGGGGAAAAGCTCCGTTACAATGCTCTCTATCAAGGCAGGATACTTCGGCGCCTCTGGTGAAGCCTTTCCAAGTCGTTTGGCGACAATTTGGTAGGCTTTACCCCAGAGGTCATTGTCGAGATCGTTGCAGATCTCTTTCCACAGTTTTGCTTTACTTGCTTTAATGGCTCGGTTTAGCGTCTTTTTGGCCTGATTGTACTCTTTTGAATACAAGTCCTGGCTTGGGGATAAAGTATGTAAACCTCTTATAACTTTTGAACGGTTGAACCGATTTCATCGCGGTTGATGCCATTCGAAAGGGCTTCGCCAAACTTAGATTTCCTGAAAATTTAAACCGATTCGGACCGATAGATTTTGAGAAATTTGGAGAAATCTAAAAAAAAAATAGGAAAAAAAATTTTTTCAGAAGTGGTTTTTTTGGAATAACTTTTAAACGGCTCCACCGATTAATTCCAAAAACTAATCAGCTCTTAACCTTAAAAAACCACGTCGATCGCTGCCAATTCGGTCAAAATCGGTTGATTCGTTCGAGAGATATCGTGAACGGAAGAAAACCGAAAAAAGTGTTTTTTCGGAGTTACTCCGAAATTTCTAGTTTGACCAATTGAAACTTAGAAATTCTTTATGAGACTTAAAAAACTGCGTAGAATGCCGCCAATCTCGTAAAAATTGGTTCATTCATTCAAAAGTTATTGCGGTTTGAAAATTCAAAAAATAGTGTTCTATGAAACTTCTATCAGACTTTTGAGCTCAAGAGCTCAAAAGCATAGAAAAGGTATCGTTTTGAGCTCGGAGAGCTTAAGATAACACACAGATCGTATTTTTGAGCTCGAAGAGCTCAAAAAAAAACGGCCATGTATTAACGGAATCAGCGGGAAGTTGCAGGGATGGCCTTTAGGGTCAACCGTTTTCCTAATTTTTTTTTATTTTTTTTGGAGTAATCTTAAAGTCAGGCTTAACACATGATATAGTTTCTTTTTTTTTTTAACGCATGATATATTTTGTCCGTTTCTTCACTTCAATAACAGTTTTTAACCTCAAATAACTCAAACAGATATAAATTTCCAATAAAAATCAGAAATAATGTGATGAGAATATTAATTTTGTTTCGTTTTTTCGAATACAAAAAAAATTGAGCCAAAATTTTAATGTCGATTGCCATTTTTGACGATTTTCAAAAATTTAAAATTTGACAAATTCAGCATTTTTCAAAATTTTTTTCCAAAATATTTTTTTTTTCAATAGCCCCAAGTTTCCCCTTTCAAACAAACGAAAGGACATTCCTGTATCTATAATAGCTTACTAGATATTCCAAAAACAAAATTGAAAAACTGAAGAAATTGCGAAATTTTGAATTTGCATATCTTTTGAAAAAAATTTTTTAATTTTTTTTCCTCTGGCAGAGGTTCGTTGTATGATAAAAGAAAATTTCTGACCGAAATTTATCCAAATCAAAAAGGGTCAATTCCAACTGTTGGTCAATTTGACATGGAATGACCCAACTATATTTTACTATTAAGTCGCAACAACAGTAGTAATCCTGTTGCTGAAACAGGACTTTATCTTGTTGCTGCAACATGGCTGCCTCCTGTTGCAGCTGCAGAAAAATCCTGTTGCTGCAACATGACTGCCTTTCGTTGCAGCAACAGTTTATTTTTTTCCGTGTGGGTATAAGCTATACGCTTAAACGTATTACGATAGGACTTATACTTTTTTTCAGTGAATACACATAATAATATACAAAGTGCCCTCTACTGTTTTAAAGAGTCGTAACCAGTTATCTTAGCTTGGCATTTTTTGTTTTGCCAATATTTTAACTGAATTCTTTTTTGTTTTTGTTCAAAAGTTTACACATGTACAATAGGATGATTAAAAAAAAAAAATTTTTTTTTCTTCTAAACAGGCTCAAAAGTTTCTTTTGGATGTAAAAAAATTTCTGTGAAAATATAAGCCCTTAATATTAATATTAGTAATGTTCTTATCGCATTTTTTCAATTCCCATAAGATTAACATGGCAATAATTATTTTTGATTCATCTGATTTTTATACCGCTTAATTTTAAGCACTTAAATATCTGATTTTTATACCGCCTAATTTTAAGCGCTTAAATATGGAATTAGCGGGAAGTTGCAGGGATGGCCTTTAGGGTCAACCGTTTTCCTAATTTTTTTATCTACCTTTACATCTAATTTAATTATAAACATGTTTACTCATCGGTTTCTTTGAATACCCAAAAAAAAAATCCCTTATCTCCAACCTACAATTCACTATGGCAATATTCATTCTTTTTCCCAAAAATAATTACCATATTAGTTTTTCAGAAGATATATTGATTTGTAGCACAATATAACAAAACTTGATGATTTACCGGAAATGGATGAAACTAAGATTATTTTTTCTTTGAATTCTTTTGCCTGAAACATAAAATTTATTTATTAGTTTCACGTTTTATTTCAACCATGACCATTGTAATTACAGCAGAAATGAAATACGCGAAAAACACAGCGAATGTGAAATGGAGGTAATAAAAAGACAACAAAAAAAAAACGACCAGTTAAATGTTTGGAAACTAGCAGTCATCTTCGTGAGCTGATAATAGGTAGACGGTAAGTGGCCTTCGCGATTCCTTTTATCGGGGATCCAATAGGCACTTTATAGTATCATCACGTATAAATGTAAGATAACGATTCGAGAAGTTTTTTCGAGACGATAGTCTGACGTTACTTAACAAAAATAATAAAAAACAAAAAAAAACTTGTATTGCAAAACGAAAATAATGATTTTACTTTTTATTATAGTCAATAAAATAAACGAACGCGAAAATTAAATGCATCAAAAGTCAGAAAATACAAATCGTATGTGTATAGGTATGGATAAAGTTAATTTATTAGTGTTTATAAATGCGGTTTAGATTAGGAATGAAGTATGTGTTATCAATTTTGTGATATATAATTCAAACTTTATTATTTATTGACACATGAACAGTATTGCGATAATTGTTTCAAATTTTACTTGCATCTAGGAAACTAAATGTATGAAAAAATCATTGATATATAAGATAATAAAAAGATACACGGAGAAAAAAATATCGTTAGAATAAGGATACGTATCGTTATTCTGACTATACGCCGTATAGTCATTTTTTTAGAGATATACGCTGTATAGCCAATTCAGCTATACAACGGATCATCAAAATGACGATCCATATTATTTTAGCGTTACATTTAGTTAATTCAACTATACAGATCCTCACGTTAACAAAACAGTTGCCTGTTTTGACGAAACTACATATATTGACAAGAGCTATACTCTGTATGCTTAAGTCAAACAAATGAATCCTCAAATCAGCAATCCGGATCGTTATTTTAAGGAAACGTCATTTGAGGATACGTTGGATAGTCATTTGAACAATATTTTTTTTTCCGTGTATAAAACACTACGACAATATTAGAAGTTCACTGATAAACCCCTTTAGTCACTGATGAGCAACTTAACAAAAAATTTGAGAACGAATTTTGCAGACGAATTTTGTCACTCACTCATGAGTGATTTCAGAAAAAAGTTTCTCTTAATATTAGCTCCCTGAGATTTCAACTATTTTAAATTATATTACGCTAGTGGATGAAGAAGAAATCTTCATCGATTCTCTATCTCTTATTAAACTTTGATCGATAAACAGTCATTTACTATCCCCTTCACTGATATGATAAAACGTGGCAATCGGAAATGTATTATAATAAAATTTTCATTCGTCCTTTTGGCATTTGGAATCTGATACATAAATACATACTCATGGAAGCATATACTAGTGCATCAATTTGCATTTCTTACTAAAATACAATCGTAATGTTTTATCACTAAAAGTCTAAAAAGTTATGAAAAGTAACCCATTTTTAGATTTTTCATCTTTCCGCTAAGAAACTATCTAGATTTTTAAAAATAACTCCTTGTTATTGATGCACATATAAAGATATATTTTTTATGAACTTTTACAGTTAAAAACATCACAGACTACTAAGTTTAAAACAAAATTACTTTTGCTTAAATGATTTTATTGTGTTATAACTCTACGGCTATATAATTTTTTATTCATAGAGAATTTTATACATACTTTAAGAACATTAAATTTTTAAGCACATTGCTCAGGTCAGTTCTGTGACCAAAGTTTATATTTTAATTTTAATTTTAATTTTCATACTGACAAAAAAATTGACTTGATCCGAATAAAAGAATCTTAATATTAAACCAAGAAAATTATTCAGTAAAATTATTCAGTAAAACTTTTCTGCTCGATTCGAGTTAAATATTAATGAAGATAATTAAATTAAATTCTATGATTTTCCTGACTGAACATTCTGTCTCTTAAATTAACTTAATTTTTTGATCAGTATATTGTCCCACTAAGTCAGTTTAAAATCTTCATTAGATATACTTCCTAAAATTAAATAAGTAGAAAATCACTAATTCATAAATTACAGTTACTTTCTTAAAATATCCAAAGTATACTACTAATAATTAGTAGTTATCAATTTTTTAATTACTGAATATATATAGTTAAATTTTGAATTCGTAGATTTTTCACGAATAAGAAAGTGAAATTCTACAAATGACAAAGTCATTTTTCTGCTCATTCTATAATAAACTTCGATCTCCTGACTGTTTAAATTAGTAAAAAATAACTAATTTAAAAGTTTATACTCTAAATGAACTGATGAACTAAGCTTTGCGTAGATTCATTTCAAAGGTGATTAATTTTGATGTAGTTCTTCAGCTTATTATTTCAATTCGTAAAAATTCTACTAATTCAGTTTCAGAAAGTATAGTATCATTAATAATTTAATCGTACAACAAAGGGTGGTAATATAAAAATTTAATAGCACCACTTTGTGCTATCTTTGTGATATATGTCACTTCAGAAGTACTTCTTCATCAAATTTTATCTTTTTTTTTTTATTTATAACTCATTTTCAACATATTCGATACATATTTCGATTCAATCTTAGTATGTCAACGTATATTATGAATATAAAATCCATTACTAATGTAATTACGATTCCTATTGCTATTACATTGGAATATTATTCTGCCACTAACAACCATGTGAATGATATACGTTCATATTTATGCACCTAAGCTATCTTTTGAATCACCATATCAACAAAACTAAAAAAAAAATGTATACGTATTATAATGATCGTCCATTTTAAAAAACTCCTTATAAACGATTGTAGCATTTATGGCTGAAGCCTGCGTGAATATTTACGCTTAAATCATGATTGTACATACATAATGGTTGGTACGAGGCGAGAGAACATCCATATAGGCAAGTAAACGTGTATCAGTAGACGATGCCTGACATAATGGCCGCAAGAATATGAATGATGCATATCCATGCAGACCTCCAGTGTACATAAGCCTATTATTATTGTCCACTACCATCACCATGAACGTATCCCAAATGGTAGATACTGAAATCCGAATCGGGAATATTCCTGCAGAGCCTCAGCCGCACTATATAATTGTCGACAGGATGGATGCACTTTTATATGTAAAAGCTTTGATGCAATATAGTGTCTGATGTTCACCTTGCCAACATAGGTTTACCGCAGAATCATCTAAAAGTCTTGGTTTGGTCTGCAGCAAAACGAAAAACATAAATGTTCCTCGTATAATATCGCGAGACATAGCGAGAGCGAGATGAAACATACATATATCCATAGTAAGCTCATGTATAGGATCTTACAATATAGTATGCCATATAACCCATGATCCTAAATCACCTTTGACTACCTTAATGGGTGGAGCCACATAAGGATGGAAGAAACAAAAAAATAAATAAGAGAATCGATGTAGAAGATAAAATAAAATCCCTCTAATAGTAAATCTAGCGACTTGACTTGACTTATTTTATCGCTTTCATTTTTGGTGTCTCAACGAGAAACTCAATGTCAGTTTGACGTATCTTGCAATATTATGTAGCCTTATCCCAAAATTCCTTTTTTTATTATACCTTTCACGGTATCCCATTACTTTATGATAAAGTTCTCTTTTTACCAATACATCATTTTTGAGCTTGACACTTTTAGCTAAGTTTTTTTTTTCTGTTAATTTCTATCCCTATTAAGTTAGTGTAAAAAAATGATTTTTTTTAATGAAAAAATATATTAGTTTATCACGTTTTCGGCCTTTGCAATAATCATTATGATTAAAACTTCTTCAGAAGATGCTCAAAATTTTAGAAAATTTCCAAAATTGTCAAAAATTGAATTCTTTTTATTTTCAATTTTTTATCATTATTAGAACATTTGTTACGTTAAAATAAATGTATATTTTGAAAATTTCAAGTCAATATTTCAATTTCTAAAGATTTTTTTAACTTTAAAAAGACACTAAATATTTTTGAGTGAAATATAAACATGAAATTGAATTTTATGTGCCAAAAAATAGAAATCAAATTCATGATGAAGTGTAAAAAGCTCAAAAATCAAGTAGATCCTTTCAAAAAATCGAGAAGTTTAAAGTTTTCCATTGAGTATCTCACTGGAAAATTTTCTATCGAATCTTTTTTTGTCAAACTCTAGGGGATGTATATTTAAGATCTAGTCTTAAAGAGTTCCAAAATCAACTATTTAGTATCTTTTCGAGCGCTTTCAGCTTGAAAATAGCAGAAAGTTTCAAGGATGGCCTGCGTTTTTTCAAAATTTCTGCTGTTTTTAAATTTTATAATTTTCTGAGTTGTTTCATTTAATTTAAAAAGCTCCCTTAAATTGAAGTCTCCTAGATATATCAATAATACACTTTCAGAGTTAAAAAAATTTTGAGTTCCTTCTATAAATGAAAGCATCGCGACTTGAAATTTACAGAAGATTTGTAATTTTTAAATAAAAATATGTAGATTATCAAAAAAAAAGATCAAAATAATAAAATTGAATTATTGACAAATTCAAAAATTTTTTCGAGTTTTTAAGCGACCGCTAAAAATGTTTTAATTGAAATGATTTTTGGAGAGACTCTTCAAACATAATAGGCTGTCATAATTTAATACAGGAGATTAAAATAAAATAAAGTCGGCTTTTTTGCGCCACCCTAACTAATAACTGTACAAGAAATATTAAACAACATAGTATGACACTTGATAAAACATGTTCTGGGGAGTTATTTTTTAAAGTGAGAAAACAAAATAAGCCAACACTTCCTTTGTATCCCTTTGACGCGGCCGAAAAAGGTTTTCCGCGTGAACGAAGTGAAATCAGTGGTAGTATTACTACTAACCATGAATTTTTTACAGCTCCCGAAACGTACACTTTCCAGAAACGAATTCCATCACTCTGAATTTTTCACCCCATAAAATCTAGGATGATTTATTACATCCGAGTTACTTTCGTCAGCAATTCGGGCTTACAATGGCGCGTACGGGCGATTCCGATCTCACATAGTATAGATGTATACTCTATTTGTGCTCACGAATTCAGGCTTGTAAAAAACTAATATAAAATTCGAGTATGACTAATTTATTTTTTCAAGAAATTTAAATTACAGTTAACTGACGATATGTTATTCCAAAGTTCTTGTGAAAATAAATTTTTAATTAATAAAAATTTTATTAACTTGTAAAACATAAATAACTCGTTAAAAAAAAAACATTTAACCTTCAAATAGAAATAAAAAAAAAATAAAAATTTTTTTCTCAATAAATCTAATAAATTAAAAAATAACGACTTGATTTATTTTCAATTTAATTACTTTGAAACGACGACATTAAATTGTTATAAGACTTAACAGTTGTAAAGTTAACTAGCTTTCTACACATGATTAAACACTCATATCTATATAATAGTCGCCATGAAATTTTAATACATATCTCGGGGTAATATTCATGAATCGTTCAAGTCCGCGCATATTTATGCAAATAAAAATGAATCGAAGGGTAGCACTTGTGTCAAAGACAATAATATTACGTGTAGTGTTGATGATTGTAAAAGAAACAGAGAATATATAAGTTTAACTGAGCAAAACATATATTAAAGCTTCAAGATAGAATGAGAGAGCACATACGTTGCTCACCGACGGCTGCTCGTCTCTCATTTCACGTGTTAATAAATACCCGCGTTATTACTAGCCAGCTAATTTCTCAGTCACTCTCTTCATTTAACGAAGGCAATTATGACAGACATAAATGTAAGCGTTTTAGTAGTTGTGTACATAAGCGCACGCGTGCAAACTTGCCCTCTCTGCGATTCCATATCAACACGAAAAAACATTCTACACAACAAAATGCTTTTTCTATTTTTTTGTGTTCTTTTTTTTAGCTTTTAAGTAAGTGTCAATGCAGTTAACTACTGTTAAGTTTTACGTAATCATAACATGTATATATAAGTGTGAATTTATATAGGTTTATAGTTGTATGCTAACAAGTATACTACAAATAAGATTTTATTTGTTTATTTTTATTACTTAAGTTTAGATATGTGTGTATGTATTTGTATACATTTTTAATTTCAAATATAACTTGGTAGTATATTTTGATAATTGATAGCGCTCTTTAACAAAACGTTTGTAATTAAAAACATTATAGTCTTTATAAACCAATCTATAATCAACTAAATGTGAATTTTTCCACTTTTCCAGTATTCAAATTTGTTCTGAAGAAATTTCCATTTACTCGGACATATTCGCTAGATGCATTAAAAAAATTTATAAAATATAGCTCCCTGCTTTCTTTTCTTTATTATTGTAAGAAAGTTGTTTTTTGACAACTTTATTAAGAAAGTCATTTTTGTTTTAAAGTATGAATTAAAGGATCTAATTTGTAATAAAACAATTTTTTTGCACAGACAGCATATTTGCATGGGAAAAATTTCTTGCAATTAATATTTCAATTTTTTGAAATGAACATTCTGGTTTTTGCTAAACTCAAGCTTATTTAAAGCAATTTTTAACTTTAGACTTATTGTAGTTTAGCGGATCGCTAAAAATTATAAAACGCCAACTATATTAACGACTGAAAACACTTTTTTTCGATAGGGTAAGGCGGGGCTAGCTAATTGATCGTAGAGGTAAGTTGTGCAATCGAAATATCTCGAAAACTAAGCAACTTACAACAAAAGTGTAAATGGTGAAAAGAAAGGGTTACGAGAGGAGAACACATCGCGCGAAAGTCAACTGCCGTCCGATGTTTAGACTAACTGACAAAACGTTTTCTTTTTTTTTTGCGTAAAAAAAAAGACAGGTCTTTAGAATTTTTCTCCTATACTCGCTTAAAAATGCTATTTCGTGATCACGAAAGTATTCAAAGATGACTTAATGTTTGCCCTTTCGATTATATATGATTGTTTATTTTTAATTCTTATCATTCTTTTATAACCTAACTTTTATTTTGTTGTCTCAATTGGGGCTTTGTCGACTTTATTATTAATAATTGTCTTCACAGTACACTGAATTTTTTCTGAATTTTCATGGCAGAAATTTTATAAAATTCAAAATTTATTTTTTATGTTGATGTTAACATTTGAATAAATTAATCAACTTGATAAAAAACGTAGAAAAGGCTAGTCACAAGTTATAGATTCAGTTGGAACGCATGTAAAATTTTTGAATCCATTATTTTTTGAAGCTTTAAAAATTCGATAATAAACGAAAAAAAAATTTGTAGAATTAAGACAAGACAAAGAATTTGAAAAACAAATCATATCTCGCTAAAAATCAAACTTGATACTTGGTACTTTAAATGTTATGAGACTATTTATGGATTTTTATGTGAACTATTATCGTTTTTTTGCGTTGATAAAATTTTATATAGTTTTTGAGATCTTTCATTATATAGCTCATAATATTTTTAATGTCTAATCAAACTTTATTCTAAAAATTTAATTATCAACTGTCATAAGTTTCGTATTATGAAGAAGAAGTGGAAAAAACTATCTTATGTATAATAATAATATATAATGTATGCAGTTTTAATAAAACAAAATCATCACATTGAAATATAATTACTAAATATAATTTATATGTGATTATGATCACTTGATTCATCTCTTTCAACTAGAAAAAAATGAACACGTATTAATTGAATGTTATTTGTAAGTTTTTAAAATGATTCATAGAATAAAATTCATGAGAAATTGAATTTACTAATGTTTACTAGGAAATTCAAATTATCTCTCAAAACCATTCAAAGAAAAATGTGGGAATAGCAGCTTTACATACAAAGATTTCAAAGAAATATACACTCGAGAGTTCAGAAGACCCGATGAATCCGGATGTATTGGCTGTAATATTTACTTCCCTGGTTATCGCACTGTCATAGCAAATAACTACGAACAATCAACAAGACTTTAACTTTCATTCTGTATATTTAACTTTTGCAGGTTAATCAATAATGATGTTTAGAAATAAATGTTTTACACTGAGAGAAAACATTTTTTTTGAAAAAAATGAACATTTTTGTGATTAGAAATTAATTTGTTTGAAAATTTTAACAATTTTATTTCTTAACTGAAGAAATCAAAATTGTTCTCACAGTAACTTTCTTGTTGAAAAAAAGTTAAAAAGATTTGAAAAAAAAAAAAAACAATTTTAGATGAAAAATTTTAAGTGTCTATCTAAAATTGTTTTTTTTTTTTTGAGATCAAAAAAACTTTTTCCATCAAAAAAATTATTGTGATACGAATTTTGATTTCTTCAACTAAGAAATAAAATTGTTCAAAATTTCCAACAAATTAATTTTTTGTCACAAGATTGCCCATATTTTTCAAAAGAAATTTTTTCTCTCAGTGTAAAATGTAATATTTAAATAATGACAATATTCAATTTGAGACTAGAAACAAAAAATCTGTTAGATTTTATTTAAAAGGTTTTTTTTTTTTTTTTTTTTTTTTTTACTAAAGTACGATTGTTTTTAAATTAGTTTATGAGAAATTTCATAGATATAATACAGTAAAATGACAGTAACCTCAGTTATTTATCATAATTAAAATTATTTGTAAATATTTAATCTCCGAATTTTGAACAAAAAATTGAAGGGTATAACAAATATGTAAAAAAAATTTTTTAATAGAAACTTTAATTTTTGATCACTAAAGTAATTGTCATTTTATTATTTGTTTTCTATCTTATGGGCCAATAAACCCCTCAAGAATACTGTAATTGACACTTCGGATGAACTTGAATTCTAAAAAGGACTCTGCAGTGGTAACCTCTACCATGGTAACCAGCCTTTCCATACAAGCTTTTGACCAATTAATAGTTGCGGTTAACTTAACGTTAAGTTTACAGCAAGTTCTTCTGAATGAAAGTTGTTTACTGAGAAAAAAAATTAGAAAAACAGTCGACCCTAAAGGCCATCCCTGCAATTTCCCGCTAAATCCATATCTAAGCGCTTAAAATTGCACTTATGACATTTTTGAGCTCTTCGAGCTCGAAAATATAATTTATATGTTATTTCGAGCTCTCCCAGCTCAAAGAAATAGCTGTTCTAAGCTTTTAAACTCTTCAAGCTCAAGAGTCTGATAAAAGTTTAATGAAACACTATTATTTAAATTTTCAAACTGCAATTATTTTTGAATGAATAAACCGATTTTCACACGGTTGGCAGCATTTCACGCAGTTTTTCGAATCCTACAATTAACTTTTAAACACAAATTGATCAAACGGAAAATTTTAGAGAAATTTGAAAACTTTTTCCGAATTTTTTCGATATCGATAACTCACGAATCAATCGACCGATTTTCACGTTCTTGGCGGTGATCGACGTGGTTTTTTGGGCTCTAATAATTATTTTATTTCATCAAGAACGTTCCAAAAAGAAATGTCGAAGTTATGTAAAAAAACACTTTTTTCGAAATTTTTCGTTTTCGATAATTCTCGAACGAATCAACTGATTTTGACGGGACTATCGACGCGACGCGACAATCGACGTGGTTTTTCAAGTTTAAGAGCGAATTAGTTTATGGGATTGATCGGTTGAAAAGACCTCAAAACGTCGAGATCTGATGAAAACTCGATTTTCGCAAAACGGGGTAAAACTAATAACTTCCCGAATTTTTAAAAATTTTCAATTTTTCTTAGCGGGAAGTTAAAAATATGTCTAATAAGAATTTATATTCTTGATACACGAACGTATATCCTTCAAAAATTTCCGATAATTAATTGTTTTATCTAAAGAATCCTTTCTTGTCTAAAGAATTTTTGTCTAAAAAATTTCCCTGATAGTCTCTCTTCAGCATATTTTAGTTCATTTTACGGAAAGTCTTTCGGAATCAAAGTTGTATACAATTTGATGAAAATCTACGGCCGGAATCGAAATTTAAGTCAATATCAAGATTGTAGTTAACCCTTTTACTATTACAACTTGACTGAAATGATGGCAAAGCAAATCTTGACGTCAAATTGCAGAGTAACTTATAGGCAACTTAACTGAAACCGCTTGTTTTGCCAACTCTTTTCGTCAAATTAGCTACAAATTGCGGCAGTAGATTGACGTCAAGTTTGGGTTAAGGTGGCTATTATGGCAGTTCGCATAGCTATCAGGATTATCATGGATGAACCGACATTACCTACTGGAAGATAACGTAGTGCTCCCTGATAGCCACAGTTTCAGACCAACCAAGTTGGTGTCAGATAGTTGCCACCAACTTAGCGACAACTTGCGGTCAACTTCCGAATTTGTAACTGTTGGCGCCAAGTTGGCTACAAGTTTCTGAGAAAAAAGAGACCAATCTACTGCCGCAATATGTCGCCAAATTTCTTGAGAAACTTATCGTCAACTTGGTGTGAAAAAGTTTCAGAGCAACTTTTGCCGACAACTTGGTGACAACTTGGTGAACAAGTTGACACCAACCGAGTTACTTTCCAAGAGTTGCCGCCAAGTTGGTGACAAGTTGCGGCAGTAGATTGACAGAAAGTTGCGGCCAACTTGGCTATCAGGGCTCTTGCTCAAGATAAAATAAAAGTCTATATCCTAACAGGCTATCCAATAGATGGCACTAGTATAAATTACTAACAATAAGATATTTTATACAAAACATCTTCAAATTCGAAGTATTTATCAATCGAAAGAAATTTTAAAATAGTATTATCGAGTATTTAACATCTTTTTGAATTTCCTTCTATAAAAAATTTCCTTTTTAGAGAAACATAATGATAAAGCGATTTGAAATTTTTTTAAGCGACGATTAGTTATGGTTCTAACGTATCATCAGTAGAACTCACGCCTATTACGTCCATAATAGCAATGGAATTATCCTACCCTGATAGCCACCTTACCTATAACTTACTGTCATCTACGTCCGCAATTTGAAGCAAACTTGACGGAAAGAGTTGGCAAAGCGAGCGATTACCTATTAGTTACCTATAACTTACTCTGCAAATAGACGTCAGAACTTGCTGTACAAGTATTTCCGTCAAATTGTAGTAAAGTTGAAAGGAAATTTAACTACAAGTTTGATTGTAAACTTGTATTCAAGTTGCGGCCGTAAATTTCCGTCAATTTGCTTACAACTGTTGTTGAGTGAAGAATTACCGCCAACTTGATGTATAAATTAACCGTAACTGCTGGAAGTCAACACTTACTGAGAAAGCGCTGGCTACCCTGTTGAAAATCTCCAATAAGATCCCATCAAAAGCGACAAAAGCCACTTAGAAACCAATAAAATTTATGGGTTTCTAAGTGGCTTTTGTCGCTTTTGATGGGATCCTATTGGAAATTTTAAACAGGGTATCAGGGTAGAACGATCATTCACAACCTTAACTGAAGCTTGCCGTCAATCTACTGCCGCAATTTGAAGCCAACTTGACGGAAAGAGTTGGAAAAGCAAGCGATTTCAGTTAAGTTGCTTTTAAGTTACTCTGCAATATGACGTCAAGACTTGCTGTGCAAGTATTTCAGTCAATTTATAGTAAAGTTGAAAGGAAATTTAACGACAAGTTTGATTTTGTTAACTTGTATTCAAATTGCAGCCGCAGATTTTTGTCAATTTGCTTATAGTTGTTATTCAGTAAAGAATTACTGCAATCTTGATGTTAAGTTAACTGTAACTGTTGAAAGTCAACTACTTTCTAAGAAAACACTGGCTATCATTATTGACACTTTTGATACTATCGGAAATTGCCAAAAGTGTAATGGTTGTATTGCATGCTTTAAGCGTGAGCGTAGGTATGCTGCTCTATACTCGCCTAAAAATCAAAATCCGGTCTTTCGTCACAATAACCAATTCAGAAAAATACGACGGGGCCAGATATGGGCCATGCTTGGCGCAATGCTGTCTATCTCTGGCCCATGCTTGTAAACCCGCTTTAGCCCAGCCTTGGTAGAAGTCTGTAGTGATAACAGGGTGCCAAGCTTGGTTGCCAAGACTGGCCCAAGCATGATAACCAAGACTGGCCCAAGTTTTTAAGCCAAAGCAAGCCTAGGCTTAGTCACCAATATAGAATTTACTAAAAGAAGTAGATTATAAAATATATTTAGAATTTAATTGTTTAATGTTAAACCAAATTAGTACTAAGAACCCAATTTCAAATAAATTAAATTCTCTGAAATATAATAGTAAAATTCTACAAAACGGTTAAATTATTTTGTATAAAATAATTAGTTATTAGTTGAAATGATAAAAACGAAATTTTTGAATTGTTATTAATTTATATCAATTTTGTTATAATTGTTGTTTTAGTTATTCAGTCTTGGCCCAAGCCTGGGTAATCATTGGAATGGCCAAGGCTGATTGCCCAGTTATGGCCCGGACATGGGACAATACAAGTTTACCAAAATGGGCTTCCCAATGATGTCCCAGGAATGGCCCCGTCGTTCAGCTTTGGGTCTTTCTGTATGAGAATTTGTATTTGATAGACATAATATGCGGGAAGTTGCAGGGACGGCTTTTAGGGTCAACCGTCGTCCTAATTTTTTTATTGGTTGATCTCGACAGAAATTTTGTTATCTTTTAGCAGCCATATATTATTTTTATTTACCAACAATGAAAAATTGGTCATGTTACATTTTGCATGCCTCATAAGCGAAGCGAATGAGGTTGTACTCTAACACTTGCCTTACAAAAATGAAGCGATTTCTTGAACTATTTAGAGTATCCAACGTAGTATGTGCATTTAATGAAGACGGTTTCGAAAAATGGTTAGTTGAAAAAATCTTAAATTTATTTAAAAAAAAAAATGTTTTTTTTTATCTTTCGTTTACGATATCTTTCAAGAAAGTAGCTTGCTGGATTTAATTCTTTCAGATGTCAAATCTACGCTCGGCGGCTCTAGTGACATAAAAATCTATATTTCGTCGCAGCTTTTCATGAAATGTAATCAAATTTTTGTAAATCTGAATGGAAAAAAAAATGGAAGAAACGATGGGTGGTTGCCATCGTAAAGTTATAACCAGAACATATTCAGAACTCAATTTCGTACAATAAATTATTCAATATACAACTACATTTTAAATAAAAACCTTCTTCAATGTTTAGTGTTCAAAAATATTTATGCTCCAACACTATCAAAGCATGACGTTCCAATTTATATTTTAACTTTATTGTAAAAACTGAAACACTTTTATTGGACATGGTCATGGTGCTATATATTATTTAGTATACAAAAAAAAATTTAACAGCTAACCGGTTCCAATCTTTGTGTACAAACTTTAGTGCCACGGTAAAACATTTATTGCACCACTGACCTAATAGTATTAAAATATATCACTCATAGAAGAAAAGATCACACCTTTTTATGTTCTAATTTATCCGTAAATTCTATAAATTCCATAAATTCTATAAATCCATGCAAATTTAAAAAAAAATATTTAATGACTGCGGAGTTGAAAAACAAAATTAACAGGAAAAAAATATTAATTTACAATTTTTTAGATAACCCTGCCAAATTGAAAAACTCAGATTACATGGACTTACTCAGCATAAGAAACTATTGATTCAAGCTCATGTAAGCTTATTTCATTGATTCCGGTTATTTCGACGAAAATCAAATTCATTTACGGAAGAATCGAGTTAGTGTAGAATATAATGTATAACACCGTTCATCATTTAATTGTTTTCATAACGGAGGTTATTGGTTTATCCCTGGTTTTCGAAAATCCTGTTCTCGATCGCAAATCATCATCATTAGATCTCGACGTTTTAAGGTCACAGGAAGCTTCCCTGACAACCCCCGCGATGTTGTCACTATGTCAGTATGTATGCGACTATGTGTGTGTGTGTATGTGTAAACCTCTTATAACTTTTGAACTGCTCGACCAATCGGATCGAGATTAATGGCGATCCAAAGAGTATCATTGCCATTAGATTTCGTGAAAATTTGAATCGATTCGGTTCGCTAGATTTTGAGAAATCTCAAAAATAAAATTTAAAAAAAATGGTCTTTTTAATCACTTCTAAGCGGCTTTACCGATCGATTCCAAAACCGAATCCACTATTAAACTTGAAAAACCCCGTCGATTGCCGCCAATCACGTCGAAATTGGTTGATTCATTTGAGAGATATCGAAAACGGAAAATTTCGAAAAAAGTGTTTTTTCAGAATAACGCCGAAATTTTTAATCGGATCAATTTTCGGTAAATATTTTCAAGTGGGGTCAACCATTTTAATTTTCATTTTTTTGAACGACATTTCTATTTGATTTTATTGATATATTTTTTTTTAAATACATAAAAAAAATGAACAAAAAAAAATGATTATCACAATTTTAACAAATTTTACAAATTTAAAAAAAAATTTATACATTCAACTTTTTTTTTTAAACTGTTCGTTTTTTTATGTATACATAAATCTATAAGATTATACAACTTTTATTTATATAGTTGTATATATAAATATATATAATAAGATTATATAACAACTTATAAATGTATAAGTTATCTATATATATATATATATATATATATATATATATATATATATATATAAGCAACTTTTGTTTCTATCCACCGCGGTAAACTTGAAAACTACTGGACCGATGGGCATGAGACCATGACCATTCGACGCGGAATTAACTGTAGAAGGTTTTAGGCTATTAATTTTTTAAATTCCATTAACCTTTTACCATTTTTTTTCAAATTTATGTGGATAGTCATTTGTTTCTGTCAATAAAACAAATGAACATCACTTCTTCTTCTTCATATTTGAGCTCATAAAGACCGGCACAATGCCTAACGTCACTTGAATGTTTTTAAACGCTTTTCGACACACCTTCCCACGCATCCACCCACGCATCTACAACATTGTGATATGAATTATTGTCTATGGCAACGGTTTTGTCAATCCATTTTTATAAGTCTAACTACGTATTAACCTTATTAAAATTGCAAAAAATTCATAATCTATATGTATATATCTACATATAAGAGACTTTCTATAGATATAGTCACTTATCACGAAATCTCGGGAACCATCGGACCAAGAAACTTGAAATTCGGTAGGAATATTACTTTTGCCATGTAGAGGTCAGCTGAGAACGGATTTTAAGAAATTCCTCCCCCAAAGAGGTTTGCGGAGGCGTTAACAATAAAAAATCCCCGTTTTTAAACTATAGCTCCTATAGACTCCAAAATGGGTAGGAATCTTCTGTAAGAGATGTAGAAATAGTCTATGAACAAATTTTACAATAAATCGCCCCACAGGGGGTTGTGAGGGGAGGGGGGGGGGGTTATTAACTATGAAAATTTTTAATTTTCAAGCTATAGCTCCTACAAACTCCAAATTTTGTAGGAATTTTGTATAATGGATGTAAAAATAATTTATAAACGAATTTTACGATATTCCACTCCGAGGAAGATTGCGTGGGCGTTAACAATGAAGAATTCCCGTTTTTAAACTATAGCTCCTATAGACTCCAAAATGGGTAGGAATTTTCCGTAAGAGATGTAGAAATAATATACAAACGAATTTTACGATAGCTCACCTCACAGGGCTTTGCGGGGGTGGATGTTAACAATTAAAATTTTTAATTTCCGAGCTATAAGCTCTTATAGATTCCAAATTTAGGAGGAGTCTTCAATACGTGATATAGAAATGATCTAAGAGCGGATTTTACAATGAATCGCCTCCAATAAGGATCGCGGGGGTGGGTGTTAACAATAAAAAATTTTAAGCGCTTGGATACGGAATTAGCGGAAAGTTTCAGTAATGGCCTTTAGGGTCAATCGTTTTTCAGATTTTTTTCTTCGTGTCAATATATATATATATATATATATATATATATATATATATATATATATATATATATATATATATATATATATATTGAAAATGGTCTTTGTTTGAGGCTCAGTCACGCCTAAGCCACTGATCGTATCGACTCGAAACTACAACCATTCGATACGAAATTTTTCCTAGATGGTTTATGATTTTTTATTTTTTGAATTCCAACGTTTCTTCATTTTTTTATTGCTACTTTACTTTTATGAACATTTGTCCTGCTAATAAAAACAAAAGACAAGCATTTTCTCCTGATTCTTTTGTTTTTATGGATTTCAACCGGATATATTAGACGGATTATGTTCTTTTACATTCAGCTAAGAATCCACTCACACACTCCCACGCACCCACACGCTCACTCCCACCCACCCACTTACCCACTCGAAGGATCATCGAAGGATTCCCATCTATATAGTCACTCATCACGAAATCTCGGGAACCATAGGACTTAGAAACGTGAAATTGGGTAGAAATATTACTTTTGCTATGTAGAAGTAAGCTAAGAACGTATTTAAAGAAATTCTTTCCCCAAAGGGGGTTGCGAGGGCGTTAAAAATAAAAAATTCCCGTTTTTAAACTATAGTTCCTACAGACTCCAAATTTAGTAGAAATCTTCTGTAAGAGACATGAAAGTAGTCTATGAACGAATTTTACGATAGCTCACCTCATAGGGGGTTGCGAGAGTGAGTATTAGCAATGAAAATTTTTAATTTTTAAGCCATAGCTACTATAGACTAAAAATTTAGCTAGAGTCTTCTATATGTGATGCAGAAATGCCCTAAGAGAAGATTTTGCAATAACCCTCGCCAATAATGATTGCGAGGGTGGGTGTTAGAATATTAAATTTCTATTTCCAAACTGTAACCTCTATAAACTCGAAATTTAGTGGGAATCTTTTATTTATAATGTAGAAATCATCTTGAATAGGATCTTACGAAATTCCTCCTTCACATAGGAGTGCGGGGGTGTTAATTATCAAAAAATTCATATTCATCAAATACAGTTCCTACAGATATAAAGTTTAAAAGAATCTCAAGAGAAACAGGACATTACAGAGATGGCCTCCAAGGTCAACCGTTTTAAATATTCTTCTTTCTTAATAATTGGATATCAGCTAAAAACGAATTTAGCGATAATTTTTTTTGTATGTAGGTTATGTCAAAATGGTGAGTAGAATGTAAAAAAATGTTTTCGTTTATAAACTAGAACTTCTTGAGACATGAAACTTAGGACATATCTATTAAACTTCAATAAACTCAGTAAAAATTTCTTCACAACAATCGTCTCTTTGGCAGCGGAGGAAAAGTGATTGTAATATTTTCAAAATTTAACATTATATGTAGTAATTTAGTCAATGGACTAAAAATTTTACATTCATTTTACTTTTGCAGATCACATAACTGATAAATTCTTTTATTGCGGGATCGCGGGAATGTAACAGATTAAAATGAGTGCATTTTCCAAACACTTGAGATGTGGGAAAGAAATTTGGCTACTTATTTCAATAGAATTCATAAAAAACATGTACAATTAATTTTCTATAAAAAATTGATGTCACGAAGAAAATTTTAGTTAACGGAAAATTCGTTACACTTTAAGCTAGGCAGATTTCAACCACTTATGAGACCTACCATTACTTTAACTGAAACCCAATGCTCATTTCAAATTTTTTTCTTCGTGGCAATTATTATTCATTTTTGTAAGCAAGCCATGGAAACGTTATAATAATTGCGCATTGAAAGTTACAATTAATATTAGCTAGAAAAATCACATGAACAAAAGGTACAGGCTAATTCGATAGAATTTGAAATCTGTACAAGTCAAAACAGTATCGATGCTTACAATTTTATCTGTGGGGCATAGTTACGTTCATACAAAAATAAAAAAAATTAGGAAAACGGTTCCCGTGAAAAAATATTCTGATCAGGTTTGATATGAGCTGATAAGGCCATATAAAAATTTTTGATATGTTCATATCTGGCCTGATATGATCTGATATGTCCATATTTAATTTTTTATATGTCCTGATATGGCCTGATATGAAAATTGGCCATATCGGGCCTGATCAAGCCTTATCAATTTGATATGTCTATATCAGACGATATAGCTTGATATGCTCATATCTAATTTTACATTATACAGCATCGAGATTAAAAATTACAATAGATTAAAGACACAGCATTTTACATTAGACAGCATCGAGATTAAAAATTACAATAGATTAAAGACACTAATTAAAAATAATGCTAAAGGTCATCGTCAGAAGAAGGCAAAAGTATTCTCATGGAATGAGATAAAGAAGTTCATCGATGAGGCACCGGATGATGGTTATTTAATTGAAAAAGTAAGTAACAATTAATACATACTAATTTTTGTGCCTAAAATCGTCATTTATGTACATATTTATTTATTTATTTATAACAAGATAGGTTTATTTACATGTATTTATAAAAACTTCATTCCAGGTTGTTGCGATTTTTGGTATTGCTAGAGCAATGAGAGGTGGAGAATTTCCTGAATTACGAGTACAAGACGTCGAAGATACCGGCAGTCAGCTGATTGTTACCATCTTGAAGACAAAAACAGACTATCCTCGCACTTTTGTAATTGGCCCGGAATACCGCAATAAAATTTTGCAGTACAAAGCTCTACGACCTAAGAACTCCAATACGGATAGGTTTTTTTTTACACTTTCAGAAGGGTCGATGTGTACGTCAAGTCATCGGTAAAAATATATTCGGACAAGTCCCTAAAAAATTGCTACATATTTGAATTTACCCGAACCCGAGAAATATACCGGTCACAGTTTTCGGCGTACGTCAACAACGTTGTTGGCTGATTGTGGATCTTCAATGACGACAATCAAGCAACACGGAGGTTGGAGATCAGATGCGGTAGCCAGTGGATATATTGAAAATTCGATCCGGAACAAAAAAAAATTTATGATCAAATTATGAATATTAGTCAATCTTCGGCTACAGTGACACATACATTAACTCCGACAATTCAAACAGCACCAAACTTACAATTGACAGCTCATCCAATAACAGAAGCTCCTAAGATTTATTCTACACCTATAACATCATCAGCTGTTACAAATACAGTTACATCGTCATCAACAGCTGATACTCCAAAGACAATTGCATCACCCATTACACATAAAATTACATCAACAACAACAGCTCACACAATAACAACAACATCATCTACTTATCCAATAAACTCAACAGTTTTAAATAATACATCCAGAGCATCATCAGAAGATATATCATCACCACTTGAAATGGATCATGATTTGGTAATGGACTATTTCAATGATGATTTCTCAGCTCCAATCGAGGAAAAAAAGACTGAGCACTCAAAATCCTCTTCAAAACCTGTCCGACCGAATACTCACTCTCCCAATAGTGGACTGCTTGATGCGAAGCGGAGGAAAAAAATTTCTCTAAAGAATGATGACATCCAAAATATTTTAAAAAGTATTCCAGAAAATGCAAATATCAAATTTGAAAATTGTAAATTTGAATTTCATTTTCACTATCATGAAGACAAAGAAAATTAATTACTATTTGATTGCATTAAATCCAATTTTATTTACTGTTTTGATAATTAAGTTCTACTAATTATTGTATCAATTATAATATTCAATGTTTCAAACGTTCAATATACATCCTATTCTCTTTACTAATAAGTATTATTATTTGAAGTATAATTATGTGAATCGTTTAAAATGTTCATATTACTATTGAAAATTATTAACTTTTTTTGTTTTGTCTGGAAGGGTTCGAATCTCGATTAGAAGAACGGATACGATTTTCACACTTTATTTCTTATAATTAGCAACAGTTAGGTTTGAATTTACTTTACTTACAAAATAAAATAAAAAAATAACATTCCAATAATTCTTTTTTATCATTTTTTATCAAATGGCATGGGCCAGACTTGAAAATTAACTATGGCTCAGCCCTGGTAACCAGGCGTGGGCCAGTCCTGGTAACCAGGCTTGGCCCATCGTTATCATCCCAGACTTCAACCAGGACTGGGCCAAGCCTGGCTTACAAGCTTGGCCCAGAGTTTTACATAGTTGAGCCAAGGCTGGGCCAAGCTAGGCCCCGTGGTACTTTCCTCTATGGGTAGTGCGTGAGAAATAAATCAATAGCCATAACCTATTAATGTATTTTTCTTGCCGCAATACCTCCTTAATTCTGTAAATAACATGTTGCAGAAAAAAAATTATTTTTTTTTAAGAATTTTAAAGTTCAGAACGGTATTAAAATCTATCTTTAAATATCTTAAAAGTTTTTTAAAAGAAAAAATGAACAATTACTTAGTTCAAGAATTCTTCTTCTTGATTCAAGACAATTAAATTCTTTAAAATTATGTTCTTGATAAAAGATTTTTCTCTTAAATCTAGTTTTTATCGGCGTAAGAAATATGTTAACAAAATAAAAACTCCAAAATTAGTTAAAAAATATTTTATATTAAATTGATTATTTTGAACAGTGGAATTGAACGATGTAAATACTTTTATTATCTAAATGGTAAATCAGTCTTAAAGTTAATTTTCTCTCCAAAATTAAATATACCACGCCTACCGCAGCCATAGTTCCAGTCTTATAACAGTATCCATAGTAACCGCTTCGTGAATAAAATGTTAAGGATGACTTTCTTCTCTTTATAGATCCAACCCTCATGTTTCTACCCTTCAACAAATAAGACAAAAAGTAGTTGAAAAGGGAGCAGAGATCATCATGGTTTTGTCGTGTGTCAGCAATTTTCGGAGATTCACGACAGTTTTTTATGAATTTTCTCAAGAAAAAGTATGATGTTATGTAGTTTTATAATATCGTGCTATTATTGAAAATTAATTTTTTTTTATATTTCATAAAAATTATGCGGATAAGGTAAAAGCCCCAATAGATGATCACGTACCAGTATATGATCACTCCATGTATTTGTATATCTATATTCACAAATATAGGTATACAAATACATGGAGTGATCATATACTGGTACATGATCATCTATTGGGGCTTTTACCTTACAGCTTATTTTAAATTTTATTGCACTATAAAAGTCGTACGTGGGTATGTAAAATAGACTGTGTGTAAATGACGTAAACTTAAACCAAAATTACTACAGCTTTTTATTGTAAGTTTACAAAATACTCTATTTCGACCAATTATATAATGGTAGATCATAGATATAAGACATGACAAGTTTCGTAAATTTTATTTTCCTTTATACTTTAATTATATTAGAATAATTTTCGTTGATTCTTGTTTTACTGCAACAATTGTTATATTTCATAAAAAAAATTAAGTAATTGCATTTGTTTCGATCTATGGAGAAATTTCCATGGAACATTATAATAATTAAAACGTGTAAGCTGAAAGTTTTTGTTGATTGGCTCGACAACTCAAGTTTAAATTAAAATATATTAATCTCACTTGGCAGAAGTAGTGATTCTTTTCTTTTTCATTTAGTTGTTGGAAAAATGCTGATATTGTCAAAAATAATTAACTCATCGCTAATGCTAGAGGATCCAATCTATTAATTAAACATACAAGTTTGACGATTTCGATGAAATTATCATAAAATACGAATGAGTTATGACCGGTTATAAGACTTAATTATACTGACATTTTGATATCACAAAGCAAAATTGCAGATTTATGAAAATGTGACTGCAGATTTCTTGAGCAAAAAACAGAAAAAAAATCTATAAAATGTTTAACGCCTGCCGGTTATATCTCTCATCCTTTCTACTATTTTTGAGTTTATAACGTATGTCATGCGATAAAATATTTGTAAATAAAACATTGACTTGCTCAAAAATATCGATTTAACAAGAAATTTAAAAGCTATTTTGAAAAACAGTTTTTCAATATTTTTATACTGCGATATATTCTCGAACAGATTATCCGATTTCACTGTGTTCTGCTGTATCTATAGTAGAAAGTTAAAAACCATGTACGTAATTTCTTATATTGTTATATTTACTTTCAAGAAATTCCTAGCCTTATTTTAAATTTTATATTTTCGCGACAAAAATAAAGAGTTTTATCATTCCATTACTAACTGTTATATTTTAAAAATTCAAATTCTGCAATACAAAAATTTCATATTTTTCAATGCTAAATAAATCCGTTTAAACATGATTACATTGCTGCCTTATCTACACGGTGAGAAATTTCTGTAGAAATTTACTATGCATACATAATAAGACTGAACCTTAATGACTCAATTCAAAATATTACCATAAAAATTTAAGAATATCATATTGTACCAATCAATATTTACTAGGGACCATAGTAAATTTGACCATGCAACTGTTACATAAACATATATAAAAATTTTCGTAAACTGACAGAACAAAAACTGTTCGTGTGCTTAAAACTTTTCATTATAGTTTCATAGTAAAATTTCTGTTGCTCAGTCGACAATAAAAATTTATAAAAAGTTTCACATTTAGTCACGTGTACTCGGTTTAAATTTAAAATTGTGACTATGAAATTTTCAAATGTCCCATAGTAAACGTATGCGCGTCAGTCGCGACGCGCGCTCTTTCATTTTTCGTGCTGCTTTGTTTTGTCAACATAAGTCTACAGACGCTATCAGTAGTGGTTAACGGTGTTATGAAAATTGCAATAAACATTTAATAATTTACCGTGAAAAATTAAAATGAAAACAAACATTTGATGGTTAACCTGCAACCGACACTTCTAATAATAATAAAAAATAATTTAAAAGTTATATATTGTGTTTATAATTATTCATAATAAAATTAACTGCCAAAATAAATCCTACGTTCATTGTTAAAAATGAAAAAAAAAAAAAAACTATATTTTAAAAATTATTGCAAACAAAAAATCTTGTTTGGTTTGATATTTTTTTGATTGCTAAAACATTTTTACTCTAAAATTTTTTATTTTTACAAACGTTTTCTTATTTTTTTTGCTATCGTACATTCGGAAATTTAAATTATTGCATACTTCATTTTACTATGGTATATTTCAATTTCTACCTTTTACTATGTCTGATTTCATTTGTTTCGGAAATTACTATGGGCCATTATAAAATTTTATTCTGAGTCAATAAGGTTCACTAGTAATATGCACCATTGTAATATCTAAAATCCATGCAGAATAAAAAATAATGGAAATTTCTCACCGTTTATGTAAGTCGCGGATAAACGATTGAAATAACTAACATGATATTCAACAATTGTTTAGTAAAATAAATTTTTTCGAGAAGCAACCATGTTATGTTACTGCACATCGAAAAAAAAAATAAAAAATCGAAAAGCATGGATTCAATACACTAACGTTTGTGTCACAAATTTTTAGTGACGGCAATTATTCTTATCATGCAATGTATCATATTTTTAAACCGTCATAAGACATAATAAATAAAAAGATAAATAACAATAGTGTACTACATGTATTATTCGTACAGATTTTGCAGATTGGAAAGCAAAAGTCGAACACAGTCACGAAATCGAATCTATTGCCAAAGGATATTGTACGATATCGACTGCTTATATTTTGCTGATATTTATTAATCGTTAAATATTAAATTACCGAAAAACCACATTAATAGATGACAAATTGAACTTTACATTAGTTTAAAATTAAAATTTCAAATGCATATAGTAAGTAAAGTAGAAGTACCGTTTGTGGCTAGTGTACCTTTTTTGGCCACTTTATTTTCAAATTATTTTATAAATATTTCTAATAGGGCAATACTTTATGAATTCAATTCGTATAAATCTACTAATTCATCAATTCTATAAAAACTCTACTTGAATAATTAAATTTTTTACAAATGAACTAAAATTTCAAGTGGCCAAAAATGGTCCTAAGATGGCCAAAACCGGTACTTAACCCTATATATAATCAATTTTTAGAATCATTGAAATTGAAATTAAAAAAATCTGGAAAATGATTGACCCTGCAGGTCGTCCCAGGAGCTTCTCTCGGTAAATTGTTTATTCCAAAGTTTTGAGATCTTCGAGCTCAAAAATACAGTTTGTATACATTTTCGAGATTGAAATTTAATGATTGTAAATACAGACTTTTTTGAAAATTATAAATTGCGATATTTTCTGATCGAATTAATCGTTTTTAATGTGACTTTCAACATTTGGCATAGTTTTACAAGTACCGAAAGATTATTTATTACCTACCAAACGATTTAACGTAAAATTTTGAAGTTATGTTAAAAAAACACTTTTTTGGAATTTTTTAAAATCAAATATCTCTCGAAAGATTTGCCCGGTTACCATACGGTTTGCGGCAATCAGCGCAGTTTTTTTTAGCACAAAAAGATTATCTATTACTCACTAAGTAATTCGAATAGAAATTTCGAAGATATTTAAAAAAAAAACTTTTTTCTAAATTTTTCGACGATTTCTTTTGAACGAATGAACTGATCTTGATGCAGTTTACGGCAATCGATATTGTTTTGTTGAGATTAAGAGCTGATTAGTTTTTAAAATGGATCTATTAAAAAGTTTAAAAGTTATTCCAAAAAAATACTTTTGTGAAAATTTTATTTTTGAGATTGTAATGAGGAAATTCTGAGAAATATAGTGGCAATAAAACTCTTTCGAACGCCGCAAGCCTCGTTTCAATTGGTCAAGCCATTTAAAAATTATGAGAATTTTACGTACACACTTATACATGCACACGCACATGGATTGGATGTCCCCGTAGAAATAATCAGAATATCTTCTTAGGATCTCAAGACTTCGAGATCTGATAATAACTCGATTTTCGAAAACTGAGGTGAAACCAATAACTTCCCGATTTTTTAAAAATCATTGATTTTCATCGCGGGAAGTTAAAAATATTATATTGATATCGATGGCTTTGGATTATCATTAACGAACTTCTTAAATACGTAGCATGTAACACAGTAAAATTTTTAAATCTTTTACATTAGATGTATGAAACATTTTATGCCAAATTTGTTCGCACTTTTTCAGACTACCCATACGTGTATATTTGATGTACAAAATGCATGTCTCTAAATTTAAATTTAAATTTCTTAACTTATTAAGCTTATAAAGATATTTACTTTATTTTGATAACATTACTTTAGTCTACTCCGCAAAATTTTTTTTAAAACGAGTCTTGCCTATGTTCTATAACAATCAATATGTTCACACCATTCATTGACAACAAATATTTTTTCATTATTGAATATATTTTTATTTTATTTTATTTTACGCGAGAATATCAAACCAGAACTTTAGTCTTTGAGAAAGAAAGCTTTCTTCGTTTTAGCTTAATTTTTTTGAATATAATTAACAATGTATTGAATATAAAAATATCACTGTAAAACTATAAATTATCGTTTTATTAAATTATTCAAATAAAACTGGTTTTAAATATCCGAAGCATCAGTAGTCGAAAATATAACACAATAGTTCTTCAATTGTACTCGTCATAGTATGTGAAAAAAATTTTTTTCATTGACACAAAAATATATGTATATGAAAAGCTAATGTCATGGGTAGTCGTTGGCATATGATGCAATACTTTTTTTAACAATTAACTCCCGAATTCAACAGAAATTTAATTCTATTGTAGGTTGTAAAAATTCCTGGTCGCTCACGGCTTCTCACAGTAGCATTTATATGTACTTTGGCAGCAGTAGTAGTTTGATTTACAACGGGGTAAAATACGATGCCTTGTTACATTTATAAAAGAAACCCGACAGAATGTCTTGAGTCAGCCCGGAGATGGTAGTTGAGAGTTGAAATGTTCGCAGCATCATCTCGCGAGTATGCCGTTTTATGATACAGGGAGAAGTTGAAAGATATATGATATGGACGCAGGGCACCAGTCTTGGGGTCCTCGTAAAAAAGTTTATTAGAAACGTTGGGGTGAGATTATGAGCAGATAACCAATGCTGTAGCACTGTCAAAGGACATTAAAACTAGCCGACCAATCCAATTTTTCCTGACGCACCCTTGCGACCTGCTTTCTACAGGGGATACTCATGCACTTTCAACTATATCATAAGAATCGTAATGGCGGACATTCGTGATCTGCTTCGTTAAATATTAACGACGACTACCTTCAAATTAATCTTATTAAATAGATCGTTGAGAGCATTACAGTCGCTGCAGTATAATATAACGATCTTACCACGTGATACCGCTGACTATTTTTATTATATCACAATTCTCTGTATGCTTTCTACAGGCCAATTGTTAAAAGGTTACTTCTTTTTTATTGATACTTAATTGATGTGATAGACATAGAGATAACAAGCCAAGATTTTATAAATAATTTATGAACAGACACCTACAAGCCTACTCTTTCACTTCGTTGAGCTCATAGCATAATAATAATATTTGAGGAAAATTTTATGTAAAGAAATTTGAAGCAAGATGTATCTTTTTTAACATTTTTATTAAAAATTTTTGGGCTCAGATTATAACAGCTACTCTCTAAAAAATTCCTCGACGTTTGAATTCAGACAGATGAGTACATAAACTATGAACAGTATCAGTGAGAAAACTATTTAGATATTTCACACATGGAAAGAAAAATAGGTATTGCAACAGGTTAAAGTCCTATGAGAGGAACAGTATAAAATTCTGTTGTAGTAATAGAATTTTCATGGTGCAGCAACAGGACTGATCCTGTGGGAACAACATAATAAAATCATGTTGCAGCAACAGGATTTTTCCTATAGGAACTACAAGATGAAATTAAAAACTTTAAATAACGTTTATTTTTAGCAACTTTACTCTGTATACCATCGGGAATGAATTTGGAGTAAATATTCATATCTATTGCTCAGAGTAACAGAGTCAATAAATACAAGTAATTTTTCAGCAATTGAAATAAGTCTCACACATAAATTTTTTTATCGTCGAGATTGAAGAAATATTAAAATTAAAAAAAATAATCAAATTCGTATAAACTATTATCACTATAAACTTTTATCACTAAAATATTGAAGATAATCCCTTAGTACAAAAACATTATTCATAGGAAATTTCCTAAGCTACAATTTTTGACTCTTATAATTTTTTCCTCAAATCAATATTTTAGGAGTTATCACCATTTTTCTAGTAACTAAATCATTTACTGCTTGAAAAATTATATTTTTTCTTATTTATAACAATAATAATAATAATCATCCTAATATAATAATTAAAAAATTTAAGTAATTCTCAAAGTAAAGACACTAAAGTTCATTAAATAAATCACGTGGTATTGGAATTTTTCTACTAATTACTTTAATTACAATTTTATTTCAAGACAAAGAAAAAAATGGACCAATATTCGAATTAAGACTTATCTAAAAGATAAATTAAGTGTTATAAAGTATTTTATTTTATTCATCAACCCTCAGTTCTTCGATTTAAAAGTCACCGGAATTATTTAATAAAACAAAAATGTGTAAATTATTTTAATATCGTTAATTTTAACAGCAAGCTTATTATCTTTGTCTTTTTCAAGAAATAATTCTAGTTGTTAAGAAAAAAAAGATTTATACGAATTAAAATTAAATAGACTAGATCCAGATGTGATTAAATTCGCTGAAGATGGCTGGGAAAAATTAATCGCTGAAGGAAGATCCAGAGGAGCGAAAATCAGGAACGTTATTGATGTCAAATGCCTAAAAGTCCGAATTGCAGACACTGAAAGAAGATACACTATTGTTGTTATATATTTCACCGATTTGCACACACACACACACACACACACACACACACACACACACACACACACACACACACACACACACACAGCCGCACGGACACCATCGCGGGAATAGTCAGGGAAGCTTCCTGTGACCTTAAAACGTCGAGATCTGATGAAAACTCGATTTTCGCAAAACGGGGTAAAACCAATAACTTCCAGATTTTTGAAAATTTTTAATTTTCTTAGCGGGAAGTTAAAAATTCATATTCTTCAATTACAGTTCCTACAGATATAAAGTTTAAAAGAATCTCAAGAGAAACAGGAAATTACAGAGATGGCCTCCAAGGTCAACCGTTTTAAATATTCTTCTTTCTTAATAATTGGATATCAGCTAAAAACGAATTTAGCGATAATTGTCTTCATATGGACACTGTTATGCATTAATGTGCTAAGTGCTATGGAAATCCTATGTACTTAACACACTATTGCATAACAGAGTCCATATGTAGGTTATGTCAGAATGGTGAGTAGAATGTGAAAAAATGTTGTCGTTTATAAACTAGAACTTCTTGAGACATGAAACTTAGGACATATCTATTAAACTTCAATAAATTCAGTAAAAATTTCTTCACAACAATCGTCTCTTCGGCAGCGGAGAAAAAGTCATTGCACAAAAAAAGTACGACCAGGTCAAGGCCTCCACCTAAAATTATGATCTAGGTGTTATTTTGTGCGGATTTTTATGTAGATATGTTTTACGGTTGGTGCCATATCGCGCAAACAAATAGTTTAAAAGTTACACTGTAAAAAAAAACCGGGATAAGTCCAAGCGGTGTAGGTGTTAAAATTTGCGGTGTTAAATTCCAACACCGAAAACGGTGTTAATAATAACACCGCTGCCAGTGTAAATACTTTTTTCCGGTGTTAAAGCGGTGTTAAAAATTTTCCGGTATTAAAATATTTTTCGATGTCTAGAATTCACTAAATTACTACTATTGGACAGTATATTCATTAATTCATAAAACTATTAATTATTGAAATGGTAGGTGTAAAATTGTGTAATTTTTAAATAAAGTTCGTATTACATAGGTAACAATTTAAATAACTACAAACCAAAATTAAAATTTGTTCTGGATGATACTCATAGACTTTTTATATTTTCTTATGTCATACATTTTTTTCTTAACTTTTAAAGGCACAATTTTATTTATTTCACTAAAAATCATAAAAATTATAATTCATTATAATGAATACTATTTTAATATATTTTCTATTTATTTTCTTAATTTAAAAACTAAGTTTCATTATGTTTTATAGATTTTATAATTTTGATATTTTAAATAGACCGTTTACTCCGCTTTTACGCTGGTATTACTCCGTTTTTACATCGATTTAACACCGGTGTTTTGACACCGGAAAACTACACCGTTACGCCGGTGTTATTTTATTTTAACACCGCTCTTTTTATAGTGATTTATAAGCTCGAAGAGCTTAAAAACGTCATAAGTGCAATTTCAAGCGTTTAGGTATAGAATTAGCGGGAAGTTGCAGGGATGGCCTTCAGGGTCAACCGTTTTCCTAATTTTTTTGTTTTTAAGCGTCCGAGTTGACCAAAGCGTGCACGCGCGGTCACGCATTTTTTCGCTATTTTCACTGCTCAATTAAAATTATTAATATTGGTGCTACAGTCTGAGGAGGTGGGACTTTTTTCTAGGAAATTTAATGCCCTTTTTGGATCTTTTTTCAAATTCTCGATATCTCAAAAACTTTTCGAGATATTTGCAAAAAACCAACCCGTCTTTTTTTTTTTACTAATTTGTTTATAACTTTTAAACTATTTGTTTGCGCGATATGGCACCAACCGTAAAACATATCTACACAAAAATCCGCACAAAATGACACCTCGATTGTTTGCTCTTGTTGACCAGACTATATATGTTATATATTCTACTGATTCGCCCACGGATGTACTAAAGTGTCTAATATCTGTTATGACGATTCAAGCGGAGCCTTTGAGTATAAGTTGTTACCACAAAATTCTCATAGTAAGTACACAGAAACAAAAATTTCTTTTCTGGAGAACAAAATTCTTGGCTCAAGAAAATTTTCGGGTGCCTGAAGGAAGACCGAAGTTGTGTTGGACGAAGTAAAAATTTTTATTGAAATTCTATTCTTGGTTGAAGTCAATTTTTCTTAATTCAAATTATCTTAAATACTTGATACAATCAATTTTTATATTTGATCGAGATTTTTAGATACTTTAGGGAAGCAGCGCCACTTACTTCAGCTGAGAAAATTTTTCTCTTGAATATTTGATATCCATTTTATATTATTTTACCGTGCAATTATATGTATTGAATGAAAAAAAATGATTCAATATTATTTGATCTTTCCATTTGACGTGTTAATCAATAAAAATCCCGAGTAACATGTGTTTGAGCAAGATTTAGGTGCCAGTGTCTCGAGCAAAAGCCCCTAGTGGCTAGTGTCTTTTTCTACATGCGGGTCTTGCTCAAGTTCTTGTAGAAAGAACTTCAAGATTTATATATAACTAGCTCAAGACATCTTGTGCAAGAATATGAGACAAGTCTAATGCAAGGTGCATTGAAAAATTTTCTGACGGATTTTTTGAATCAGAAACTCACAACAGACACTTATACCCATGATTTGCTCAAGATTTGCTCAAAATCCGTAATTCTCAGTAATTTGTTCATTTCTAAAGCATTTGTGAACCAAAAACTAACAGCAAATGTTGAAGCGTGATTTGCTCAAGATTTGCTCGAGATGCATGATACATTTTATATTTTATAGCACTTTTTCTCCTCCACTGCTTGAAGATGTATTGATTCAGTGGTGCTCATTTTAAAATAATTTTGTCTTGATCGATAAAACAGTAGGTCTATACTCTAAAAGGTTAAGTTGAATGAGATCCACTGATCCTATAGTAAATATAGGAGGGGTAGAATGATGCAAACGATCATTCGAAAACATTTGATCTTGAGCAGATCTTGAGCAAGTCTTGCACAAGTACATTTAGCATGCTTCTGGTGTCTGTCTTTCTCAAGAATTGATATAGTTAGTTCTATGTACTGGTTCTTCTTTCGCAACGAGCTATTCTGTCCTAAAGAATAACTCTCGCTTTTTTGTAAAAAGGGTTGTAAGTAATTTATTTTAATTTATACGCAAAATTTTCAAAGATTTATAATATAGCTTTATTTTTTGTAGTTTTAACAATGTTGTAGCGATAACTCCTAAAATATTAAAAATAGCCCTATAGTATAAAAATGTTTTTAATAGGAAATTTTCTTAGCTAAAATTTTTCTTTCTTATTAATTTTTCCTAAAATCAATTTTTTAGGAATTACAGCCGTTTATATAGTTCCTAAATGATAATTATCAATTTTTCACTCCCTAGTCACTCCTAAAGTTTCTATATCTCCTAAAATATTAAAAATAACCTTATAGTATAGGAACATATTTAATAGAAAATTTTCTAAGCTACAATTTTGATTTTTTATAATTTTTTTCTAAAATCAGTATTTTAGGAGTTATAATCAATATTATGATCAATAGATAATACTTTTTCATTTTTCAATAGCTCAACACTATTTAGGTTACTATATTTCCTAAAATATTAAAAAAAGGCCTGTAGTATACAGACGTTATTGATAGAAAATTTTCTAAGCTTCAATTTTGCTCTTTTATGATTTTTCCTAAACTCAATATTTGAGGAGTTATCGTCACTTTCACAGTAACTATACAATGATTTTAGGTTTTTTGTTTTGTTATCACTAGTTAAATTTCTATATCTCCTAAAATATTAAGAATTCCTGAGCTCTACGTAAAACTGTACACGCAGAAAAAAAAGAAAAAAATTTTGTTAAAATAACCTAAGATATGTTGTGGTAATAAATGAATTACTTAACATAAGAATAACAAATTATATGTCAAAATTACAAAATTTAGATTACTACAAGTTATTGGTATGTTATAACAACAAAACAATTTTGTTACTAGGGTAAAAGACCCCATTAGTGGCGGGAACCCCATTACTGACACTTTCTTTGATTTTGGTACTTATTCAATTAATGAAATCATTAATTTCTATTATGAATATATTATTTCTAATCTTTAAGACTTTTAGATCAAAAAAATTTTTAATTTTTATTCCAAGTAGAACATTTTTTCATTGAAAGAAAAAGTGCCACTAATGGGGTTTAGAGTTGCCACTAATGTGGGGTCTGGGGAATGGGGTCTTTTACCTTATTTATTTATTTATTTATTTATTTTTTTATTAAAAAAACCTGACAGCCTGTATGGCCAGTAAAGAGGTTACAAAAAGATACAATAATATATGTTGTAAAGTGTTTTACACATGATGCGTGTAATAAATAAAAAAGAAAAATATTAACAAAATATAAGTTATAGTTATCAGGTGTTTAACTCTAACATACGTAATATTATTAAATATTAAATTACAATAGATTAGATAAACTCAGTATAATATGTATTATTTAGGAGCTGGAGTATGATCATATGCTTTGATTAGTTAATTTGTCTAGAGTTAGTTATGATGGATGCCAGGGCATTGGCGCTGCAACACGATTGATAGCCAAGCAGGTCAATATCATAATCATGTTGGACTATGAAATTGCAGGCATTAACCAGTCTATTGATAGGTGAAGAGAGGGTGAAATTGCTCCTCTGCCGAGGTGGATAAAAAGGCTGATCGGATCTTAGGCATCTTTGTGGTACTAATATTGGGATCTGTTCAAGAAACCTAGGACATTCAATGTCATTAGATAGTAGCCCAGATATCAATAATATTGATGCGCAGATTCTACGCTCTTCAAGAGTTAGTAAGTTTGCGTCCACACACATGGTATGATAATCAAATCCTCTATCAGGGTATATTCCAAACTTTTTGAACGAGAAATATTTGAGGAATTTATGCTGTATTCTCTCAATGTTGTTAATGTCGTTCTTATAAGTTGGTGATCATACTACTGATGAATATTCGAGTTTAGGCCTGACAAGTGCAACATACAGGGCTTTGACAACATTATAGTTCTTAAATTTTTTTGTCGTACGTATGATAAATCCCAGGGTTCTCATAGACGATCTTATAATGTTAGTATAATGATATGTAAACGTAAGTTGCGAGTCAAATATTATTCCAAGATCATTTACTGTGGAGACTCTGTCTAAGATCGTCCCATCAATGGTATAGCTGTATATGATTGGGTTTTTTAACTTGTGAAACGATATTATCTTGCACTTAGTTCGATTTAAGAATAGTTTATTATTACTGCACCATTCCGCAAATGCAACCAGGTTATCCTGCAGGAAGGTGTACAGTCACATGCACTATTTATAGATTGATATAGTTTTGCGTCATCAGCAAATAGGTCCAAATGCACTGATAATATCGATCCAACATCGTTGATGAAAATAATAAATAGTAAGGGAACAAGATTAGATCCTTGCGGTACTCCTGATGTTGAATAAAAGACTGGAGATGGGAAACCATTGTAGAGTACAATTACAGCAATTCCAAATACAGCAATTTTGGAAAATTATTTTTTACGGTAGTATTAATTGACCAGAGCATTCTTTAATTATTTTACAAGGAATACCATCAATGCCAGCTGACATTTTGTTGGGTAATTTCTTGATACATCTCAAAATATCTAGATCAGTTGGTGGTTCAATACCCCCCATATGCTCAATATTACAGACTGTAAGATGAGAGAATACATTATCATCAAGTCGTTCATAGACATTACAGAAGTATTTAGCAAAGGAATTAGCAATTAATTGAGAGTCATCAGTGTATTTGCCTGAGATTAGGAAGCTATTTGGAAATTGATTATTTCCTTTTTTCGACTTAATATGACTCCAAAAGGATTTAGGATCCGTAAGGAGCAAAATCTTTAAGTTGATTCGACAAAATACTTTAGTTGGTATAACAAATTTTTTTGTTGAAATAGCAAAATTATTCTATTAAAATAACAAAGAAAATTTGTTAGATTAACAAAGACTATTTTTTGAAGTAGTAAAGAGAATATGTAACAATAACAATAAGAATTTGTTGGAATAACAAACAAATTTGTTTCAGTAAATTTTATAAGAATACTTATAGCTGATTTGGAAAATATTTTGACAACAAATTAATTTTGCTATTGCAACAAAATCACTTTGTAACAGCAACAAAATCATTTTATTGCAGCAACAAAGTAATTTTGTAACAGCAACAAAATGATTTTGTTAGAGCAACAAATTGATTTTGTGATTTAACAAACTGGTTTGTTAGTACAACTTGAAACATTTTGTTAATTCAACTAATGGATTTATAGCTATATAACTACACTCATTTGTTACCATAACATTTTCTTCAGTTATTCCATCTTCTATTATTTTAACAAAATCGTTTTTATGAGTGTATAATGACACAAAAAAAAATGAAATCATTAAAACTAACGTGTATTGCTAAAACAGCTGCGAAAATGAATGTATTTTATTGTTTTTTTTTAAAGGTACATCTTTGAAGGGCAATTGAATTCAAGTTATACAAAATATAAAAACATAAATACAATACCCAGTAAACACGTTTACGTCAATGTGACGTCAAAATGACATTGGGCTATGTCAGGATTTACGTAAGATACAAGTCACGAATGAGTCATATGTGACTCATTATTTCACACTTCTTGACGTAAGATTCTGACGTAAAAATATGACGTAGTCATGACGTCAGTATTATATCTCAATGACATTTATGACGTCAATATGACATACCTGTGATGTCTATATCATGATAATGATCTCATTATGACGTAAAAGTGATGTAAGTGATGTAAAAATTATACCTCAGAAAAATATTTAAAAAAAAATTTCTCAAAAAGAAAGAGATTGCGATTTTGGAATTAATTATAGTGTTGTGGTCTTATTACATAGGTTAAAACACTAGTTATATGTTTATACTTGCTAGTAGAAGCCTGAAATATGCTGGGCTCGAACTTGGGTCCTCACGTATCGGAGTCTGGAACGCTGCTCACTTATCCAAGTAACGGTTCATGTCACGAAGTTAATAACTTATGTGATAAGCCTTACATAACGAAAAATGCTTATTTCATAATTTTTTCTGAGATTAAATGGATTTTAAGAGCTGGAATTGTATAAAATTCAAGTCTAATAATTTATACAATTTCATAAAATTTCATTAAACTCATGAAATTTTATAAAGTTCTATAAAACTTTGTAAAAACTCTTATAAAAGGCTCTCTAGTGAAACTTGTGGTAATTAATAGACAATTTATAAATTTTCATAAGAATTGATTGAATCTTACACTTTCAAAAATTTTCGTCTAAAAGCGGACACAGAGAACTTTCACAAAGTGAAATTTTTTCAGAGTAAACGATGAATCCGTGTCATTTGAATATTTTTTAATACTTATTGATTTCTCAAGACTCGAATTTTTTTTTTATTTTTTCCGAAAATTTAGTATTTTTCATTTGGATTTTCTTCTTCAAAATTTCAATTTACAAAATTTAGATTTTTTTTTAATTTCAACTCTTTTAAGTATACCATTTTTTAATCTATATTTCTTTTTAATTTCAATTTTTCCAAATTTGAATTTCTTTAATTTAACATACTAACAACATTATGAAACTTGATGTACACAGTAAAAAAATTTTGCGTCATTGTGTCAAAAAATTTTGTGTTAAAAATTTTTATGTTAAATATTTAACATTTTTTATGTTGATTTAACACAATAAATGTTAAATTTACACTTAAAAAGTTAAATATTTAACACAAAATTTTTAACACTAAAGTTTTTGACGCAATGACGCAAAATTTTTACTGTGTAAAATACTATTAGTCTCGTCAATAACAATCATGGAACTGTTTGAATTATTTCAAATACAATGTTTCATAAGTAGCAGCACTAATGTCAGAAAATTATTTTTCAAGTAATAGTGCAATATTTAAATGACTGACATTTAATTTCTTGACGCGAAATCATAAGAAATTATATGTTTACTCGCTTGACGGTTTAAAAATTTAGAGTTCATGCCACATAAATTGAACTCGGTATTTTTGTTATCAGTTTCACACCAAATCATTTATACTGAATGAAGTCGAAAATATTTTTACAATGGATAAAAGTACCTAAATTCATGGAAAAAATATAAGTGAGAAACATATGCAACGAAAAAAAAGTATTTCTTGCACCAAGAAATTTTTGACGGAGGCCGAAGTTATATTGGAGCAAGAAGTGTTTTAGTGTCAAGAAATTTTGACTTCATTCACGAAATTTTTAGTCATCTCTAATATATTCTTGGTCCAAAGAAATTTACCTTTGAGTCAAGATTTTTTCTGCAGTGTATGGAAACATACAAGCAAAGATACAAAAAGTTTATATCCCACATGTATTTAATTTGTATGTTTTTTCTTAAAACGTAAATGAAAAATATTTTGTGTGTTATTTGCTAATATGTTAGATATATTCATTAATATTATAAATTATAAATTTTTGTTATTAAGAGCGGACTTAAATTTGCAAGGTACCAGCTTAAATCAGCTGTTTACCTCTTCCTGATTCTTACTAAATTTTAAACCAGTTTTTCACTAATATTTAGCGATTAATTGTAAATTAGACATCTTGTTAAAGAAGTTTTATATTTGATAAATTTTGATCAATCGATAATATTAAAAAAATACATTCCCCAAATTTTATCAATATTATGGAAAATAATCGTTTGTCACTGATTTAGAAAATGACTTTCAAATTACGTCAGTATTATGTACAATTGTGACAAATTATTGATGTTAAATAATGACTCACAGATGGTATCGGTATTACGTAAGACCGTGACTTGTCACTGATGTAAACACATGATATTAATCTTACGTCAAGATTACGTACAACCGTGACTTGTCACTGATGTAAACGCATGATATTAAACTTACGTCAAGATTACGTACAGCCGTGACTTGTCGCTGACGTAAACGCATGATGTTAAACTTACGTCGTTATGACATACAATGATGGCATTAATATTACGTAATATTGTAGTTTATATATTATGTCAGTTGTACGGAATATCTAAGTCATTTCCGTTACATCATAGAGAAGTAATAAACTTACATCAGTATGATGTCAAAAATATATCATATATTTTTACATCATAATTGGATCACAAGACAGGTCAATTTTACGTCATATTTACGTAAAATATTGTGACATTCCTATGACTTATAAATGACGTCATATTGAAGTCATGTGTTCACTGGGATACTACTGAAATAGTGTTAAATATTCGATAAATAATTATATGTTCGATATATTTTTTTACATAAAGTTCCAATATAATTGAAAACAGCTTTTGAAAATGTTGGACTATACAATTTCATAATATTATTCAAACTCGCACAATTTGCACACAGATTAATGCGATTCAAAAATTTAGCTTTTAGGTAACCATTAGTGTAGGTCATTAAATCACTTTTAATAAAACTTTTTTAAATGTTAATAGCAAGTATTTCATTTAAAATATAATATAGTTTAAAAAACTAAAAATCACGCTTCAATAGAAAAAGAAACTCAAATGTAAAAAATAATTTTCAATAAGTTTAAAATAAAAATAAGTAGAGTGATTAACGAAAAAATGCATTCTATTGTAAAAAAGCGTAGGATGCTTGATATCAATTTTTATAAATATTTTATCGACAAATATTGATAAAAGTAGAATCATTTTGAAAATATCTTAAAAAACATCCTACTCTTTTTTACAACACAATGAATTTTTTCTGTTAATCACTCTACTTTTATTTTAACTTATTAAAAATCATTTTCTATTTTTTAGTTGGATTTTCTTTTGAAGCGTGTTTTTTAATTTTTCAAACTATTATTTATTTTTTACTTTGTTGTTCGATTTACCATTGAAGTGTGTTTTTTTGGTTTTTAAAACTCATAGTTCATAAAGTTTGTAACTACCTTTATGACGGCAGTGGGTAATTTGCGCGCCTACTATTTTTCTTGGATGTGATACCCGTTTCTCAGGCTATTTTCCCAGTGAATGTAAAATCGCTAATCTTGACGATTCTAATCAGGATGATGGGTAAACCTACTCTGATAGCTAGCGCTTCCTCAGAAAGTATACGAAAAAAAGAAAACTCGAAAAATTACAATATATAATGTAACGTGGCGCTCCGTGATGAAAACTGGAAAAATTACAATTCCAGATTGTAATTATTACAGATTTTATAAGAATTACATTGTAGAGTGTAATATTTACATTGAAAGCTCTGAAAATTAACATTCAAAGTTTGAATTTAGAAAAATGTTATTTCGAACTGTAGTTTTTCTAATTTTGAATACGACAGGATGCTTATTACTATTTATAATGTAATTTTTCGAGTTTTCTTTTTTCCGTGTAGTTGACTTCCAGTGGTTGCGGTTAACTTAACATCAAATTTACGGAAATTCTTCACTGAATACCTAACTGTTGTAGTTAAATTTTCTTCCAACTTTACTACAACTTGACTGGATACTTGCCCAGGATTGACAGTAAGTTTCAGTTAACCCTTCAGCACTCTCGCAAAATGATTTACTATCATTACTCGCGCGATGAGAAAAACTCTCACGCCTTTTGTGGAAGCGCACGCATGCTTATAGCCCCTTTAATTTAAAAAATCTCAAACAAGATAAATTTTTTAAAACAAAAAAAAATTGAATTATTTAAAAATAATATTTAATAATAATACATCCAAACATAAATGCACTCTTACGGGAACCTCCGAACTGTACCGATCAGACCCGATTTTTTAAATTCTGACTCCCCTACTTTACTATTGCGATGAGAAAATATCTCACAGAGTTAATAAAATTTATTTTATTTTTTTATAGTATAGAATAATTAAAATAATAATATTGAAATCTGAAATAATATTAATTTTTTGGCAGATAGAAAAAAAATCACATAGTCATTCCATTTGAAATTTGAAAGAAAATTTGAGTTATTGATGAGCGTGAGAGAAAATCTTATAGCGAGAGTGCTGAAGGGTTATTAAGGTAGCTATCAGGATATAATTAAATTATTGTATTGCTACTGGTCCTAGATAAGGGTCCAAAATTTTAATTTAATCCGATGTTTTCGAGTGGCCAAAAATCAAGTTCAAAGATTCCGTTACATACATGAGATACATATAAGCAAGCAAGCTACTAAAAGCATGTTAAAATAGAAATTATAAATAATGTAATATGAAAAAAATAATTATAAATTTTTTGAATATATGCGATAACAAATAGAGATAAGTAAGATTACTTCTTTATTGATTTTAGTTTGGATTAAATGTTGCATAATATGAAGTATAGTTTTTGGAAAATTTTTTAAAAAGATCAAAAGACAGAGAACTACACTATTTTTGCACACAATTGAAATTGATGAAATGTATCTTCTTTAAAATCCGTAGAGAAAAATTTTTGAAAAAATAAACTAAAATAATATTCAATACTTCAGAAATATTTTTCTATAAGAAATATTTAATCTCCAGTAATAAATTCTTTATAACAATACAGATGTAAATTTTACTAAGGCAGTAAATTAGACTTACCCCTGAAGTACAAGTGTTTTGAATATTTTTTCTAGACGACATATTACTATGTCAAAATATGTCGCCAGACACATTTATCCTTTCTTCATAAATACAAAAGACATAATAGTGCTTTGCAGACAGAGTTAAGTAATGTAACAACATGACACTCCTCCCGGATTATTTGCAACGTGTAAGTACGCATCTCTACTTACGGTACTTCGATAGGCGTTTCGTTAGAAATTTGAATAGCATTCAAAAAATTCATAGAGACGGACTTTTCTTTGAAAATGAAAGCTAATCCTAATATTTATTGAATTTGTCGAAAAATTTCTTTAGAAAAGTTAAACTTCAACTGAGGGTTGTTATAGACACTAAAATTTATTTATGGTACCAAAGTAGAAACGTAGATATAAATTATTTAAAAATATGTTAAAACTAAAAATGAATAAAATGTCACGGAAAAATTTTGTTTTGATAATGTAAACAGTAATACTAAAATTAATGTACGATTGACCATTTTTTTTTTTTATTTATTTATCAATTACATTAGTACTAAAAAAATATTTTTTTTTTTTCAATTTGCATTCATACGCGTATACTTTTTTCCATTAAAAGTACACTTTTTTATTTTTTAAATCTGAAATTAAAAAAAATTTTTTTTTTTTAAACAATTTATTTGGTTGAAAAATCGAAAAATTATGAAAATCATCAACATAAATAAATAATATAAATAGATCATGAACTAAATGAAAATAATAACAAAACCTTGAAAATTTCACTTTTTGTTTAATAATTCAATTCGAAGTTTTTATTGTACAATACATACGCAATAAAATTTTTTTAAAATTCTGTTATTCAATTTAATGCAATGAATTGAAGTATATACTTTCAGTATTCGTCTCGCTCGTATAATTAAGTCGTATTGTATAATCTGAACAATTGTACGTATTTAATATATAATATATTAAATGTAAAGAGATATTTTAAATTATGCAAACATAAAATTATATTATTTATAATAATAATGGAATTATAAAAACAATTAATACATTATAGTAATAAACAGTAAAACAAATAATTTTATTTTTGTTTATTGTTTATCATTCCGTTTGGTTAACAACTAAAATTAAATCGCCGCATAATACATATGGCTTAAAATAGACTTAGTTGGAAATAATAATATTGAGGTATAAAATAATTAAAATCAATAATATTAATAATAATAATAATAATAATAATAATTAATCGCAGTTAAGTTATCATGATAATAATAATAATTATAATTTATTAAGTAATTAGTATCGACTCTTTTTTTATACTTATATAGAAGAGCTATAAAAACATTATGGAGGTATATTCGTGCGATTAGAGTCGCCGTACGATACAATAATTAATTATTCAAATCTTATAAACAAGTAAATTACCAGGGCAGCTTTTTAATAGTTAATTCGCTTATTATCTATTATTATTATTTGTTTGTTTTTATAAAATTTTATGATAAATAATCGGCAGTTTAATGGAATACAAATTTCAATGGAATAAATTATAAATTTTAGTATAAATATTTATAATATTGTATGTATAAAAATGTACAAAAGCTTCACCGTTATAACTTAACTGTTTAATATAAATCAGGTGTATATTTTTAAATATTTTTCAGTACATAATTGTTGCTACAAAAAGCTAAGGACTGTGTGTTCATTATATAAAATTGATATGGTTTATTTACAGTAACGGTGGTGGGATTAAATTATTTTCATAAATAAATAATATATAAATTTGAATAACTAAAATTAAATATAAATAGGAAACAGTATCAAAAAGCAATTAAAAATAAAAAATTTATAAAGATTTATATTTTTTATTTTTTATTGCTTTGTTCTTTTGAGTAATGCAACATCTTTGATCCTTAATAAACTATTACCATAAATATATTCAACCCGGCGACTCTATACAGTGAGTAGCAAAACAAAAAAAAATTTTTTCTTTTAATGAACTATCACAACAATGTAAATGTTTGTGTTGAGTGATTGATGATTATATTTTCAATTAATGAGATTTAAAATACATTAAAGTAAAATCTAGAATAATTGTTATTATTTAAATAATAAAATTGTTCACAAAAGTTTAATTATAAAAAATTTTTCTTTTAAATTTGACCTGAGAATTGTACATCTGGTGTTTCAAATACTACTATCTATATATGTAATATATAAAACTACAAAACAATTACGCCATTATATTAAAAATAATACAATTTAAACAGTTTGGTAAGCGTAGTGAGTTTTACATTTAAACGGGAACTATTAACATTAAGCGTGAAGTAAAATAAAAAAAAAAAAGCTCGTTTATGTAATGTAAACACGGTTGCATAATCTTTCAAACTTAAATTCATTTACAATAGACTTAAAATTAAAGAAAAATTCGTATGTTAATATTAATTATAATTATTAATTAATTTTATCCGAATAATTATTTTTTACGTATAAAAATAATTTTAAAGTAACCATTAAAATACCTAGTGACAATTTTACAACTATATATAATTACAATTATAGTAATGATAATTATATAATTAAAATAATAATAGTAATAATAAAAATAATAATAAATAATTTAATAAATTGATTTTTATGAATAGTAATGGTTAATAATGAATATTCTGCTGCCATTATTATTCCAGACTATTTAAGATATAATGACATCAAGAATAGAAATATACCAACTGTTATATTGTTTATGTATTAGCTTTGTAACAATCTTATATATTGTTAATAAATTTTGAATTTTTTAATTTATTTGTTTTGTTTTTTTTTTTCTTTCAGGTATCTTTTATACTACTCGATAAATGGAAAGTTAATATTTGCTTAAAAATTAAGCAAAAGATAAATAACTAGAATAAATGATTATAACTCGTGCTATGGTTGAATCATAAATAAATCAGTTATGTTTTTCTATGGTTATAAATAAAAAATTGGTGTATAAATAGTATGTACGATTATAAATAATCATTCCTGTAACATCAGTGCGTTGCTTAAAAAATAGTACAAAATAATAAGATACTTTTATCTTTTAAATATCATAATGATAATTGAATTATTTAACTAACAAAATATGACAATTTCAATAAAATAATCTGTATAAAATGTAACTATTGCATTGTATTGTTGAGATTAATGAGAATGAAATATATTCGGACTATTGTATTATAAGTCTTTTAGGTTTTATGGGAAGAGTATTTAGAATGTAACAAGTGAGCTATTGCAATAAGTGGATCGTTGTGAAAATGAAATAATAAATGGTTGATTGAATGTATGAAGTAATAAATATAACAGTATTATGAAAGATTTATAACATTGACATTTTTTGCTTGAAATTATTCAAACTCTATACATCTAAAAGATATAACTTAATCTCTATCAGGTACTGAAATAGGTTTTCTGTCATGGTAACATACACCAGTCAGGTATATGCCTGAATTTACTCGCTATTTCTTCTTTGAATTGTTTATTTTTGTCTTTTGCTTTATTTTGTTTTAATCTTTATGGTGGGATAATCAAATGACATTCGAAAACCGTAGGTAATAAAAAAAAATTGATTACTATTAAAACATTATCCGACTATGAACGTAAAGAATACTTATAATGTATACCATTTTTACGACAAATATTAATCTAATTTGTATCAATTTACGTTCTTATTTATTTTATTATTTTTTAAAAATATTATTTTAATTATTTATCATTATTATTATTATCCCTATTATTACTTAGTATAATTATAGTAATAATTTATATTATTTTTATTACTATTATTATCCAATTATCATTATTATATAATATAATGATTAATTTGTTAATGAAAATACGTCAATTTTAATTCTTTTCGTTCATAGTTATTATACATATTTAACTTTACTCATAGTCACAACTGTAAAAAAATTCGATAACGATAAGTTTAAAAATAAAAATATTTATAATTTACAACTAAAAAAAAAAATTACTATAACTGTTTTAAAAACTTTCATCAAATAAATGATTCAACTATTATTATAATTTTGCTCAATTCAAAGAAGTACGTAACAATTGGAATGTAATATTTTTTTAATAAAAACTTATGTAAATTAATTTTAAAAACTATACCATTAATTATGTAGATCTTGAATTATTAAAAAGGACTCTTCGGTGAAATCTACTTTTAAACTATCTTATCTTCATTGATATTTAAAATGATCAGAAAAAAAGATTTTTTAGATAATTATTAATTATAGACAATAAAAGAGATTAATCAAGAAAAAGTGTAATTTTAGTCTTCAAAAATTGTTTGATTTTACAAAAATGAAGTAAGTTGATAAATGTTCCTGTTGAAACTTTAGTGGATTTAATTGAGACAAATACAATGCATGAAAGGAAAAGATTTTTAAATACCAATAGAAATTAAAGAGACCTATTTTATAATGTTATTTATTCATCCGATGCAATTCATGTCCGAAAAATTTTAATTTAACTATTCATTTTTTCATAAGAATATACCCTAAAATTTTATTATTATGATTTATCGATACCAACGTTCTAAGATGTCGTAAGCCACAAAATTTGACAACTTAATTTTTCTTTGAAAAATTGATTTATAGCAATATTATGTAACTCATTAAAAATTAAGAGGTCAAATTGTTTAATAAATATTTTACCTGTCAAATTCAATTTAACTAATGTTAAAAATGAACCGTTTTTACCGCCTATTGTAAAATTTTCTAAATATGGATTATGTCATCCTAGAACGTAAGTATCGATATGTAAATGAGAATTTTATTTTTAATAAACCCGAATTTCGAAATTTTTTTTTCCAAAATAATTTTTTTTATCAAACTACCTACAAAATTTTTTTTTAAATTTATCTTTTTTTTTTTACAAAAAATATACTTCTTTTGATAAAAATTTTCGAAACGAAATCTACTGTTCACCCTTCTCAATTAATCTCTTAAATTGAAATATTATGTACATATTAAATATTATGTTATGTTTATTAATATTTCACAATAATATTATTTTAATCCTATTCATCGAACCTCCAACATCTCATTCAAACGTGAGCAATCATCATTTCTTTTTTATTTTTGTCAACCATTTTTTAATTAACTTCTCGAGGCACTAACTCGTAATACACTGGTATTTGTATTCAGTAGCGCTTATATATTGAAGCGTTGATATTCTTTTTTTTTTATTTTTTTTTTTTTTTTTTTTTTATTTTTTTTTTTTTTTTGATAAGAATACCTATATAATATATATTTATATATTTATACTTATATTTACACGGTTAATAACAACCATAAGCAATTTCAGATGGAATTTTCAATTTTCGAATGATTTTTTTTTTTTCTTATTTTTCTTTTTATAAAAAACTATGATACTCTCTATACGCATGAATAAATGATTCTTTACATCAGGTGATTTTTCATAAATCGAGGCATTATATAACCATTAAATATACGAAACGAATTTCTTTATATTATGCTTAATAATTTTTTTGATTAGATTACTATTGATCAAAGAATCATATTTCCTTATTAATCTTTCATTCTCAATTCATAATTTGTAATTTTTATCAGATAAGTAAATTTAGTGTAATAAAAATTATTTTTCTGTAACAGTTTTGAACCTACCTCACTATTTCTTACAGCTTTAGTAAATGTTGTTATTGTGTATTGGTGTTTTAGTTGTTTGAGCTACGTGTAGTACAAAATAAGTTCATCCATTTGGCTCCAAGACTGGAATTACTGGTGGTGTAATTTTCTTTGGAGACGACGTTGGACAACCGAGGTTGTTATTCAAACTATTCGTACTGCTATTTAGAGTACAGTCTATTGTTGTTAATTCTGTGATGTTCAAATCTTGTTCGGATCCCAACTGGTTTTTTAACACAGGACTATTACTTTGTTTGTACTAAAAAAAAAATAAAATAATTTTAATATCAGAAAAAATCAATTAATTTAAAAATAATTACTTGTATGTTTTCCGTAATATGCAGATCTCGATTTTCTTCATTTGAATTCCAAGACGTCAAAAGTGGCTCTTTAGCTCCTATTTCTACACCATTTGACAGTACACCCTTTCGAATATATATTTAAATAAATATAATTATTTGTTATTTGAAATAAACGCAAAAATTCTAATTATTTATGATTTACCTTTGAATCCAATTGTGGGTTCACTGATGTCGGCGATGATGGACATAGTACTGCCAATTCAATTTCATTACAACCTATCCGATTATTTACTTGCTGACTTACTGACGTTGAAGACTGTTCAACACAACAGGTAGTACTATTTCTTGAAAAAATACGATTTTTAAATGGTTGAGCACTTTCTCTGAGCGATCGCGAGTGCTCCCATTTTTTTCGACAATAAATGCTACATAAGCTTATCATTATGAAGCAGATACTTATACCCACACCCAATATAATACCTATAATGTGAAGAATAATTCAATAAACGTAATTGTTTCTTAGTAATATAAAACAGTAATTTATAATTTAAAATATACCAAGACTTTGATCCGGTTTAGATTTTGCAGGAGGTTTTTGTTTATCCGATGAAGTCGAAGTTTTAGACATACTAACACCCAAAAATATATAAATTGGATCAGAACGTCTTCCATATCCAGCTTTAGTTGCTGCTTGTACCATAATATAATAACGTCCTCCTAATGGCAAATCAGGTAAAACTACAGAAGTTTTGTTTCCAGGTACAGTCATATTACCCCAAGTTAACGTTGAATTTACTAAATCCGATGAATAATAAGATATAAAATACGTTAAAATTATTCCATTTGTTTTGCTTGGCTCTTTCCAAACCACACGTATTTTTGTACCATTTTGAAAAACTTGCACTTCCTCAGGCTTACCAGGAACTAAAAATTCAAAATATTAATTTGATAATTTTAGATTAATTTCTTAAAATAAACAATATACTATTTTTATCGAAAATAATTACTAACCATCTTCACTGGTGTAACACTCAATGCTCTCACTAAACTGACTACTATTATTTAAATCTTTTTGCAACGATCGCACCTTAAATCGGTACAGCGTAAATGCTTCGAGTTCACCAATAATTGCTTTGGTATCATTCCTATAGTAAAATTTTAATTTAAATATATTTATTTATATCCATAAATAAATGTAATTATTAATGTTAAAAAAAAATAACTTATTAAATGATATACTCACACAAAAATACATTTAGAGAAATTAGAATCTGGATACTGCACTAGTTCATAACAAACTTCGTATTTATCTACACTAGTTTTACTTACTACAGCCCAAGTTAATTGGATTGATGATGGTGATAATGGATTAGCCTCTAAAGCTACAGGAGTATTACCTAGAGATAAAATTAATTATTAATTTATCTACCTCACAATTTTTAAAGCAAACTAATTTTGATATTCACCTGAATCATATTGAATCGATTTAATAATTTTAAGTATGCAATCACTCGATACGCCTTTAGTTACAATACATAAACCCACCGTATAAGAAATATTTGGTTCTATATAACAAAAATGTTGTTCGGTTATTTTTAAATTGTATTAATAAAATAATTAATAATAATAATAATCCAATATTTCATTTACCGAGATTCGTAAACATGTATTCTGTAGAATTTTTGTCCAATAGAGCAGTAAATAATTTATCACCATTTACAGATTCACAATAAATTTGCCATGAATCAAATTTAAATGTATCAAAAGTAGCCTCTTTCACTTGCCATTTCATCTGTTATAATAATTTGATTGAAAACATTATAAATCATAAATGCCTAATTAATAAGTTTTAAAATATGCAATTTTTTAACAAATTATCAAACCTTCAAGTGAGAAGCATTCATATTGATTATTTCAACATCCAAAACATTTCTGATATTGTAATTATCCGTATCAATAGTAGGCATAACAACTGTGTTCCATCCTAGAAGAGATTCACTGATATTTGGCCACCCTTTTTCCGTTCGTGCTAAAACTCGTAAGTCATATTGTGCCCCAGGTAGTAAATCTATTGCAGAAATGGATCCATACATTAACAATAAATTCAAATTACTTATACTTATAAATAGAAAAATATATTACTTGTCAATAAATGATGTTCAACATTAGCTGAAACAAAAATTACTCGGTACGAAGGGTGTTCATGAAGCCTCCATTGAATTTTATATTCAATAACAACACCTCTTGCCTCTTTTTTAGTCAAAGGTTGCCAAGTTATATTTAATTTTGTACTACTCAATACATCTACCATAACTTTAGGCGCCGTTTTGGGAACTACACAAAAATATATCAATAACATTAATTTTTACAAAAACGAGTGGTATTAATACATAGTTTTTTATAAGAAATGTTAAAATTTTTTTCTAAACACTAACCACTTGGCGCCGTAGCACATACAATTGTAGCAGATTGATCACTAGCCCCATTATTGTTCCATACACGCACATAAAATGAATAATTTGTGTATGGTTCAAGAAGTTTTGTTACTTCAACTGTTGTAGAATTTCCCGGCTCAGGTGAAACTTCTTCTTTACCGCCTCCTTTAAATTTATCAATCAATAAAAATTTTTTTTATTCAACATTCTTAAATCATCAATATTATAATGTTCTGTTATATTAAATTAAATTCATTGCAAATTAGAATCATTGAAATATAAATATCTCATTTGACTTAAAAAATCTGAATGATTAATATACCTTCAGGACTGTAATGAACGGTATACGCAGTAATACTCGACGGTGGTAAAGACTCTGGCGGAGTCCATGAAATCGAGATTTTAACCGGTGATGGTGTATGACATGTTAATTTAGTTGGTGCAGCCGGACTATTGTGAGATGCATTAACTTGTAACCGACCAGCGGCCCAGATTTCTCCAGCTGAATTTACAGCTACACATTGGTAATCACCAGAATCAGATGGTACTGTAGCAGATATCGCTAATTCAACCTTATTATTTTCCTTTATATAAATCGTTTTTCGTCCTAAGTTAAAAATAAAATAATAAGTTTTAATTGTTATTCCACATTAAAAAATAATGACAATATATTTTTTTTGTTCAATGTACCACCATTAATCGTAATATTTTTTGCATCTTTAAGCCAATATATTTTTGGAGTAGGCACTCCTTCAGCTTGACATTCAAATCTAGCCGTTTTACCATTAGGACAATTTTGATTCGAAGGTTTTTTAATAAATGTTGGAGGAACTGTTACATCAACAGTTATATTCTGAAATAAACAACATATTTTAGTAGAGTAATTAAATAACTTAATAAATAAACTATTTTAATATTACTACAAGATGTACCTGAATCTCCATAACTCCACTAGCAGCATTTTCTAAGGAACACAGATAAGTACCAGCATGAAAAATGCTGACGTTTTTTAATTCAAGTACACTGATACCGGTAGTAGAATTAAAAAGAATGCGAGATTGCGCTGAATTAGCTCCATCTTAAATGTCAATACACATATTATTAATAAAATCAAAGAATAATTTATTTAGTTATTTAAATCAGAAAATAATTTTTTAGTACCTGAACGATGTGGTACTAATGACCACTTTAGAAATAATAATGGATTACCAGATACTGCACAAACGAGAGAAAGATTTGATCCTTTAACTAAAGTATAATTATAAAAAGTTTGAGGGAATAATGAAACTGGAATGTTTAATTCTTGTAATTTAAGTTTTGGAATAACAGTCAGTTTAGCTTCTCTGCTTTTTTTAGTTTTCTTTATAAAATCATTTGTAGCTATACACCTAAAACAAACATGAAATCAATTAATAATTTTAAAATTAAATTAAAAATTAATTACAAAAATAAAAATATATAGACATAGATAATTTTACCTATATAAACCAGTATCAGACTGTTTTGTTGCAGTTATATAAAGAACACCTGGTGGTACCATAATATATCTACCAAAAATCGTTAGTTAATTATTTTTATTTATAAATTTAATTACAAATAATAAAATGAGACATACTTAGTATTATTGCGATCTGAAAGTAGAGGTTTTCCATCATGTTGCCAAGTAATATTTGGAGGATACGGTAAACTATCAATCAAACAAGATAATCTTGTAATTTCTCCCTCGTGTACCGTAACGTTGATAGGAGATTTCTTAAAAGTATATGAAAGATCTGAAAATAACAATGTTAATAAGTGCAAGTTACAATAATGCAACATTCTCCCTCAAGTAACTCAAGTTTTGATTTAACCATTTTCAATTTGGCTCTTATTCACTTCAATTTTTTTACTTATTAACACTTGAAGTTTAATTTTATTTTTTAGATTCTTTCTCGTAATTAAAGTCCAAATTAATGGAGACATACTATATACATAGTTTAATTAAATTAGTCTCGATTTTACAAAATTTCATTTTCTGTTTAAATCAGATTAACATTTAGAGTTATATTTTTATTTTGGATTCAGAATATATCTCACGAAAATTATTGACAATTATTCTCTTAAATAATAATAATTTATCGATAAGAATTTACATAACTATAAATAGTTATTGAATTTATAAATTACATAATATAAATTTATTTCTAAGGCCTCAAAGACTATTTTACTTTATTTTAGCATAATTTGCGTATAAAAATTGTAGAATACGTTAGCGTTGTAACATTTAGTGTGTGGATGCATATCCTTGAAGCAGGATTAGATTTTACGACTCCTTAAGTGGAAGACTTATACCGAGAATAATAAACTATAGAAACGTCATAAATCCGAAACACGGGCATTAACGTGCATAGAACCCAAGTGATACTACACGATCCATACAAAGATATACAGTTAAAATAATTGTGCTCTTTAATCTTTAGTCTTCACAGTTTTTTTAGTTTAGAAATGATACATACCTCCCAAGCTCACTTAAACAAAATGCTAATTGTAATTAATTGCATGATAATTTATTTTATGATGTACGGTTTTAAAACCTATATCATTTTCAACAGTAAAAAATCTAGTTTACTAAATTTTAAGTGCGTTAAAAATGTATCAATTGAAATTATAAATAACATTTTTTTTCTTTTTTTTTTCTATCTGACTCAAGCAAATGAATAATTCTTTTAAAAGTTTAACTTGAGGTCTGATAACTATGGATAAAAATAAATTCGGCAATACTTAAAGGAAAAAGTAATCAACCAAACCGAATATGGTTAAAATCAAACTCTCGGAGATATAGGACTAAATATGCCTAGAACAATCAATAAATTATATTAATTATATTTGATTAACTATACCAGCAATTTGTATAAAAACCGGCGAAGAACGTAAAAATCCTCCAGAAACAGTTCGTCCAATACAACGATATTCATGTTTTTTAGACATATCAATTGTTTCATTTCGTCCACTGGATTTTTGTGCCAATTGTAAATTTTGTTTCTGTTGGAAAATGATTTATAATAAATAAAATGATAAATGTAATTTCTAAAATAAATAAAGAACTTTACTACAATTTTATATTATGATTTTTTGGTGTTTATTTAGGCTTATGAAAATTTTACTTTTTACTTATTTATTTGTGTAAAATAAATCTGTATGACAATGAAATCATGTAACTGTAAAGCAAGGTATTAAAACTTCACTATAGAAAATTAAACCAAATTATTAATTATTTAAATCTCCAGGAGCCTAAGTGAACCCAAATAAATTTAGAAAAATCATGAGATTAAAAATTGTATAAATATTGATATCACGTCTGTATATCAATGTAGTTACTAATATTAAATTTTAATCAATAATAGCCTTATTAATAATCACTTAATAATCAATAATAGTCTTATTCTTAACATTCTAAGCAAGGATAAAAATATGAACCTTATAAAAATGAAGTGAGCCGTTATCGAGAATTCCGCATCGTGCAACTCCACATGGTGGTGCTGATTCACCATTGTAAAGCCAAGATACATCATGATTATTGCCAGGTAAACAATTTAAGGTAACACCTTTCTTTCCTAGCACAATCAATCCGCCTGGCTCAATTCGCAAATTTTGACTTGTACTTTTATTTAAATTAAAATTCAGCCCATCTCTCTTAGATCCATTTTTATGGCCGTTTAAATTGTTATCAGCTCCCTTACCACCTGAAAAAAATAATCACATGAATATCGGATAAATAAAAGCTGTTAAAATTAATGATAAATAATTCTTTTGGACAAATAACCAAGTAAAGGTAAATGACCGATGAATTAAAAAAATTTTTTTTGACCGTAACAATGTACTCATTCTATTAACTTTTTCATAAAACTGTTTATTACCAGTTTAATTTTATGGAATTACAAGTAAGAAATACATTGACCAAAAGTATAACAAAGGTAAATAATTCAATGCTGGTTAATAAAATAGAATTAAAAAAAAAGAAAGAATAATAATAATGATAAAAATTAGTACAAGTAAAGACCAGACGTATTCATGGAAACATAAGTATAAATCAGAAAACGTCTGATAAATATATATCGAAAAAAAATTCATTGTTTGAATGACAGGTTGTCACCATCACGCTATCGATCGCGGGTGCGTGACGCAAAAAATAACCTGCCCCAAAAAAATAAATTACACATCACATGGATGGCAACAAACACTGAAATTAAATAAATAATCACTCCAAAAAATGACCTAAAACAAAATAATAAAATATTTGTCAGTGAAAAAGAAGCGGCATTGCATAAATAAATATTAAAAGTAGAAATAAAAAAAGCTAAAACGTGACTAAAAACCCACCTGCGGCGCAAACGGGCTCGAGCACTACTTCCGTAAACAAGATGCCGAACAAAAGCACCCGCGCCGCCATAAATCTGGGCTCATTGGCACCCTAATTATAATAATACTAACGAATTTTGCTCAAAAGGACACTGAAACTCCACACCTTTATCACAATATCTCGTGATAATTTACGCCGCATGTTTGACATCACCGACACTAGTTGTGACGATGCTTTTTTTTATTTAACCATTTAAATATATATATATTAGCCTCACTCGTTGCCGTTGCTTGTATCGCGACTTTGCAACTCGCGAGACTCTAACTCGCCGTTCCGTTCACCAAACACTCGCCCCGCGGACCACTAACGCGACAATCACGCCTCTCTACATAACATTCTCGATTCTCATTTAATGTATTTCAATAAATACATTTATACATTTGTTCTCGGATAAATAATGTCCTCAGATTTTTTATTTAATCCTGTTACGTGACGATGTTATTATTTTAAATATTACACGTGAGTATGTGATAAAGACACGCGCGAAACCCAGAGATACACATTCACCGCAACGACTCACGTTTCCGTGTATAATGTAACTAAAACAAGTCGTAGAGTTGTATATAGTCTTTACAATCACACGCGATCGCGCATCTCTCACCTCTTTCCCCTCTTTGCTTCGTGCTAAGCGACTTGTTCTTTTATCGTTCTCGCATATTCGCCAACATAAGCGCTCATATCGCGAAATCCCTTCTGTACCTCTATACGTTAGAGATTTTAGCGGCAATAGAAAGGATATTTGAAAATTTTAATCCATCTTACGCATTTTGCGATAATTGTTTTACCATGATACGGAAATTAACAGACAACTGACAATTTTTGGAATTTTTATAGCCCATCAATTATTATAAAAAAAATATTTTAAAAAATTCGCACTTTTAATTTTTTTTTATTTTCACATGTGGATTTTTTTTTGCTAAATATTTTTCATTATAAATTAATTGTTAAATAAATTAGAAAAACGGTTGACCCTACAGGCCATCCCTGCAACTTCCCGCTAATTTCATACTTAAGCGCTCAAAATTTCACTTACTATGTTTTTGAGCTCTTCGAGCTCAAAAATGTAATTTTCGTGTCATTTTGAGCTCTCCGAGCTCAAAAACCTGGCAAACATTTAATAAAACACTATTTTGAAAGAATAAACCGATTTTCACGCGGTTGGTGGCATTCGACGCAGTTTTTCAAGTCTCATAGAGAATTTTCAAGTTTTAATCGATCGAAGTAGGAATTTCGATGTAATTCAAAAAAAATATTTTTTTCGACAATGATAACTCACGAACGAATCAACCGATTTTGACCGGGCTAGCGGCGATCGACGTGGTTTTTTAATGTTAAAAGTTATTCCAAAAAAACCACATTTGAAAAAAATTTTTTTTGTAGTTTTTTTGAGATTTTTCAAAACCTACCGGTTCGAATCGGTCCAAATTGTATTCAAAATCTAAGTTTGGTCAAGCCCTTTCGAATGACACCAACCGCTATCAAATCGGTCAAGCCGTTCAAAAGTTATGAGAGGTTTACATACGGCCACACACACACACACACACACACACACACACACACACACACACACACACACACACACATACGGACATCATCGCGGAAACATTCGGGGAAGCTTCCTAGGACCCCAAAACGTCAACATCCGTTGAAAACTCGATTTTCGAAAAACGGGGTGAAACCAATAACTTCCCAACTTTTGAAAATTTTCAATTTTCTTAGCGGGAAGTTAAAAATATAAAAAACTTTTAGATGTCTGTTAAATTCAAGATCATGTTTTATCACTGTTTGACTTAATCATTAAAAAATTAAAGCTATCGTTTTCTTTTTAAAAAATTAAAAACAAAATTTTCATCAATATTATGTTTGTTAAAGAATTTTTTTTAGTTTTAAAATTAAATTTTAATATCGTATATTTTCTTAGAGTTCTACGTAAATGTTTTGTTTATGCTGTTGCTAATTCTTTCTTGCTTTCGTTATTTATCAGTTTTCAGTTAAAAATATGTCAATTACTCATGTTTATATTTTTTCATAAAAATTATTTTTCTTTTTTTTATTTTTAATGCTTTTTCATTTTTAGTGCGTTTATGAATTTTTGGAATATTTTTAGTAAACTAAATGGTAATTAGTTAAGTAATATTTTCCTTAAAATAAAATTTGAATATTTTCATTATGAAATAAAATTGTTTGTAAATTTGCAATTAATTTTTTAGCAGTTTTATACTTGCTTGGAAATAGTGTTTCAACTTAAAATTTAATTCAAACTTATAATACAATAATAAATACTAAACAATAAAATAGATAAAAAAAAAAAAAAGCAGAAAAATATAACTAAAGATATATTTATTAATCTCAATAAATATAATATGCTTTTACATATTTTAACAAAAAGAAATTTTTTGTTTTACATGAAATTAAGACAGATACGTAATGATTATGATTATGACACTTATGAGAGCAAAATTAGTAATGAAATTATGATAAACGTATTATCAACATGTATTAGAAACCGAATTTTCAAGTTAAATTATTAAAATGAAGAAAAAAACAATATTGCATTTATTTCACAAATAGAAGAAATTAATGTTTAGAATTCAACTAACAAACGTTCAAATATTTTTACGGACAACTTATGAATTGAATATTTTAAATAATTATGGACAAAATCAAATTATTTAATAGATAATAAAAAACAATTTATCAAATAAACTGATTATTGTTGATTGTACTTAATTGGCTCAACTATAATATCAAAATAGAAAACTCTTTGATTTTGTCTTGAGATTCGTTTTGTTTATTAACGTTTATGTACTCCTTTCTTCCTATGCTTGATGACTCCAATACCCATCGCACGACAAGCAGCTGAAAATAAACATTAGTTTAGCAGATCGATTATAATAAAACAATTAAAAAAAAAGTGTGTGTGTGTGTACTTATGTACGCACAATAGAAGTTATACTTCTTTGGTGTAACAAGATAAAAATCTTTCTAAATATTTTATCTATCGCGTTATCCTACGTTTGTAGAAAAAACGACACTTATAATAGAAAAAAAAGTATTTAAAACATTGAAAGTTTTATTATAACGCATTATCTAGTTAAATAAAGTTTATTTAAATATCATAAAAAAATTATTTCTACACGGGAAAAAATTTCTGGGAGAATTTACGATACAACTATTGTAAAGCTGGACTATACTTTTATTAGTATTAATTGTCAAATATTTTAGAAGAGAATTGGAATGTTTCTCAATTAGTATGAGTGATGGCCGTGCACAGCGCTAGACTTTGAGTTTATGTAAATGTTAAAGGATATCCGAACAAAAACAGTTTCACTGTAAAAAAATCGCGCCAAGTCCACGTTCATAAGACTATTAAGAAAAAAAAATTTTTTTTTTTCTTTACAAAAAGATATAAAATAGAAAAATTAAAAAATCCAAGTAACCGATATGATTGTATATGATTTTCGGAAATTAAAAAAAATTTTGTTGTAAATTTAAAAATTAAGAAAAAAATTTTGGAACGTATTTAGTGTGCGTCATTGTGTGTTTCAATTTTTTTAAAGTCCTAGTAAATAGATTTTACGAATTTCATTAAAAGTAAAATATTTTGCAACCACACACACTAAATACGTTCCAAAATTGTTGTCTTAATTTTTAAATTTACAACAAAATTTTTTTTAATTTCCGAAAATCATATACAATCATATCGGTTACTTGGATTTTTTAATTTTTCTATTTTATATCTTTTTGTAAAGAAAAAAAAAAATTTTTTTTTCTTAATAGTCTTATGAACGTGGACGGCGCGATTTTTTTACAGTGAAACTGTTTTTGTTCGGATTTCAGTATTTTTTGTGATTATAATAAAAATTTGCAATTAGTACTAACTTAAATCTCAAGTTGGCTGCATTTTTTATAGCAAATTATCCCCTTGAAGCTACAGTTTATGTAAAAATAATTGCAGCGCACCCTGGCGGGTGTAGATGCAAGCTGTGAAATTTATTTTTTTAACTGTAGTTTCCCATCTATTGGAGGATTACCATGCATTTTCGAATTACTTAGTCTGTGGCATGTCACTTTTTACATCGAAAAAAAGTCAGGATCGAAATTTTTGAGCTTGCTATAGTTTGTGCTGATAAAATTTAATAATTTCAAGTAAATTAAAGGTTATAATTTAATATAATTAATTGATATCAGTAAAATAAAGTATGAATTACTGTTATAATATAAAATTTAGGAACAAGAAGTACCGTCGAATTAAATAAAATTTTGCAACCTCGAAATACCGTTCTGCTTACAGTAAACACACTCGGTAGTCTGGCGCTCCGTTTACAACGGATTTGAACGGAACTTGGCGCCAGATTCTACCGAATCTGTGGATTCGTCTTAGTTTACCTCGGATAGCGTAAAGGGAGAGTCTCTGGCTGCCAAGACAGAGTTCTAGGTTCGATTCCCAGATAGCACGAAAATGTCGGTTTCTTTTTTCGATTACTGTACAGGTACCAATTAGTCCAACCTTCTATCTCTCTCCCTCCCTAATATTTCTTTTAAAAAAACCAACTGTGAATTTTTACAATAGTTGAATTGTAAAGTTCACAAACACATATTGTATAATTTGCTCTATAGTATTCGACTTTTTACGACTCTTGCTAGTCTTATTTGTTGGATAAAATTTACAATAGTAGATCGTAAAAATTACTAAATGAGAAGTATAGTCCACCGTTACTATTTTATTTAGTAAAAATTACAATAGTAAAATAGTAAAAACTCCTTCAATTTTCTTTCCGTGTACATAATTAAAGAAATCTGGAAATCGGTTGACCGTGCAGGCCAACCCTAGAACTTCCTGCTAAATTTGCATTTCAAGCACCTTAAAAATGTGTTTTTTAATTAATAATTGAGCTTTTCAAGCTTAAAGCACAGTTTTTCACATTTTGAGCTCGAAGAGCTCAAAATGTATTTATTAATCAACGATAACTTTTGAATGTATTGTTCGATTTCCTTTTTAAAAAAGCATTCGACGCAGTTTTTAAAGCACAATAAGAAAATTTACAGGTTTATATTGATTGGTTGAAAGATCTCGAAGATATCATAAAAAAATACCAAAAAACAAAATTTTACGAATTTTTAAAGAACTATAAATAACTTTTGAATGCGTCGTTCGATTTTTATTTTCAAAAAAGCATTCGACGCAGTTTTTTAAGAACAAAAAATGAATACATAGTTTTTTTATGATTTTTTCGCACGCTTTGGAGTTATTTAAAAAAAAAAAAAAATTCAAATTTTTTTTTAAATTTCTTCGGAATGGCTTGATGAATTAACTCTTAATTCTAATCAGATCTGCATTTTGATAGACCCTTTTGAATGATGTATCGTAGAACTCAATCGTTTGATTCGTTTTTGAGAAACCGTACGACAAAAATTTATTGACACACACAAACAGCCGGACACCTCGACGGGAATAATCAGAATGGCTTCCTGGAACCTTAAAACGTGGACATCCGATGAAAACTCGATTTTTGAAAATTGGACCGAAATCAATAACTTTCTATTATTACAAATTTTTAATTTTCTTAGCGGGAAGTTAAAAATATATACTTATATGAAATATCGTGAATACAGTTGCCAGTTCTCACGCAAACATACATAGATGTACTTATTTTTATTTTGTTGGTAACTTTTTTTTTTTTTTTTTTTTTTTTTAAAAAACTAAAATGTTGAGTAGCTAACTTCAGGGTGTCGGTTTTTCGTGACGGTGTGCGCGCGCATCGTAAAAATTTACCCTCATCATTTTTGCTTAACGCGCCAAAAGAAGTATAACTTCAAAAAAAAAAAACCTTTGGTTTATACCTTTGTGTTGATTAACTAACTCTCTTCTTCGTTCCTTGTGGTGCGTAGACAATTCATCAATCATTTGTTCAATAAAATTATCCAATGCCAACGATCTTGACATAGTTGTAATTTCTGCACGACAAATTGGACACTCACGTTTTTTTTTCATCCACATAGATATACAATACTGACAATATGTATGAGAACATAACAAAGTAACAGCTGTTACAAAAAGTTCTGAGCATATTTGACATGTTAATTGATCATCTAAAATGCTTCCAACTTTATCAACTACTGCATTGTCTTTAGAAGAACCCGGTCGGACATCATCTTTAGTTAGATCAATAGTATCTAAAGATTCTCCTAGTCCTCCACTTGATGCCACTTCAACAACAATTACTAAAAATGAAAAATGACAATTATTATTATTATTATAAAAATTAGTTATTGATAAGTAATTCAATAATTAATTACAAAAAGGTATAAAAATATATTCACCTTGTTGATTTTGTACTGTATGTTGCAACTGTTCAGCAAGAGCTGTTTTTTCTTGCAAAGCTCTTTCAGCTTCTTGTAATCTTTGCTCAAGGGAAGCTTTTTCGACAACCAATTTTTGTTGTATGTCTTTTTCTTTCTTTACTAACTCATCAACCACTGTGGTCCACTCAGCATTTTGTTTAAGTCTCCACGCCGCCATATCTCCCAACATTTTTCTCTCCATATCCTCCTTTTCTTGTTTGGTCATATCCAATGTTTGTTGCCATTTAGCTCTTTCAGCATTTAATAACTGTTCAAATTGTTGTTTTTGCGCTTCAACAGTACTCAAAAGTTGAGTATAATTTTGTTGCAACTGTGTTTCAACCTCATTACCAGCTTTTATTTTATCTTCGAGTTGTTTTATCAATCCATTTTGCTCTTCACTTTTTCCTTCTGCTTCGTGTTTGGTTTTCATTATTTCATCTAGACGTGCTTTTAAATCTTCTTGTTCTTTCTGCCTGTTAACAAGTTGTTCTTCTAATTCCTTTCTCTTGAGTTCTTGTTCCTCGGCGAAAGCTTTCTGTCTTTTAATTTCTTCATTAAAAACAGATTCATCAATACGTTGCTTTTTCTTAACAGGTCCATTTTCAATGAATTCTTTTACATAAAACTTAAATTTATGAGAAACAGAAAATTGGATAAAGTCACCTATATGAATAACATAAGGTTTATCTTTATCTAGAACATTATCATTCAATGTTGTTCCAGTTGAACTCAAGTTTGTTATACTCCATTCTTCAGTCTCTTTGTTAAATGTAAGAATGCAATGATTTCTTGAAATCAGAACATCAAGAATATGAAAATTGCAATCTCGTCCTCTGCCAATTCTATACTAAAAAATTATTCGTTTTTTTTTAAATTACATATTCAGATATTAGAAATTGCTATTAATAATTAGTTAATAATTTTTTATTCTTTTTTAGAGCAATTAATTACGAAAAAAAAAAATACTTGAAAAAATATGCACGTTTTTAATTTTATACAATCAATTTTCAATAAAAATCCAACAATATTTATGTCTGTCAGTTCAAGATCATTTTAAAATATAAGCAATAAACTTGTGTCAAAAAATAATTTTGCCAGTTATAAAAATAAAAAAAAAAAAGTTGATTCTGGCAAAAAAAAAAAATTCTTTATGATATGAGCTCAGAAAATTTAGCTTAAGTGATTCTTAAGTCAACATATTTTATTTTCATGGTATTGACAGCATCAAATAGACACCAATAAATTTCTATTATTTTTAATACTTGTATATTATAAGAGACAATGATAACAAATAAAAATTTGTACCTAAGACTATTTTAATGTTATTTACGAATCATTTGTCTAATTTTTTTTTTCTTTAAATACACAAACTGTCAACTGTCTGCAATAGTGTCTTACGTTTCTGATATAAATTGAATTAATGACTCGCTGTTGGATATAGGCAAGAATTTATTAAATGCAACAACTTTTTTTCTTAGTATTTTAATTTATAAAATTTAAATTTTACTTACATTATTTTTATTGACATAAATATCACTTAATTCAGGATTTTCTTTGTCACATTTAACCAAAACAATCATATTTTCGGCTTCTATTTTGTTATCATCGTCATTAGATGTTGAAGAATCCATTTTCTTTATAGAAAATATTGTTTATGAAATGCTACAATTATTAATAAGAAGATCACTATTATGTTTTTGTTATTAAAATTTGATAAAATGTTTAAAGTTGTTAAATATTAATAAACAAACGCATGTTATTTTATCACACGTGATTGTGTTTGTTGACATTTGACGCTTTGCTCTTAAAAACAACAACCAGCTAAAATTATAGTTGTCGCTACATGCAGATCAATTGTTTATTGTCAATATTTAACAGTAGATGACAGTGCAAGTAGTTGTTTAATTTCAAAAAAAATTTAATTATATCATTAAGTTTGTAAGTATAGTTCAGTTCATTTTGTGTTTATATTTTATGTATAATAATAATTAATTATAATAATTGTTATTATTATTTATTAAATTTATGAATAAAACTTTTATTTAAGAAATAGTAAAAAAAAAAATTAAAAATTAAAAAATTTTAATTTCTTACCAATAGAAGATAATATTATCATCTACACTTGTTGATAAATTCTAAGTTGAAAGCATGGCAGTGTTGACACTTTTAACATAACCTAAACACTTAAAATCTAAAATAAACATAAATATAATATAAACTTTATTGATATATTAAATAATTAATTAAACATGGATATTTTATGGAATCAACTGGAATTGCAACGCCCGCCAACGAGTTCGTGGAAAACAACAGAAGATGAATTCGGTAAATTAATACACAATAATTTACAATTAATTTTTTTTTTTTTTAATTTGTTTAAATTTAAGTATTTATTTTTATTTTTCAGATACAAAAAAATTTTTAAACACATTAAACAAAATATACAATGATATTAAGTCACAGAACTTTTTACGCAATGAGGCAACAATTTTAAGTCGATTGATATACAGAATGAAAACAAAATTTAGGAATGACAAAGGTTTAAAAAATATGGAAAAAGTTAATCGTGCATTGCTTAATTATTTAAAATTGACACTTGAAAATGAATACCAGTATTTAATCGACAATACCGTAATAAGTAAAACTGTTAGTTTACCTACAAAACAAATGCTTCAGTATGTTTTAACAAGAACTCAAGGATTCGCTAAATTAATGTGCAGGATAGAAAATGTTTCAAAATGTGCAGCTACTTTTTTTCAAGGAAGAATTCAAATAGGACATGCATGGACCCCATCAACTATAGCTTATGCAATTCTTTCCAGAATATGGTAAATTTCATTTTATTATATATTTTTTATTATTTTACAATATTCTATATTAAATCCTTTAACAGAAATCACAACATACAATTTCATTCTAACAGGAAAATACGTCAACTCAAATATTTAAGTTTAAATTACTGCTTTTAGCCAAGTTTATTTTAACATTGATTTGATTATAATTAATATTACAAATTAAGTAATTTATTCTTATTATAAATCATACTTCTCAAGAATAATTTTAAAGTAGATACTGAATGAATAATTCAAGTTTTGTAGTATAGAACCTTATATTATAATCAAACTCATAAATATGCTAATGAAATAAAATTTAATTATTTTTACTTACTTGAAAAAAATTTTAACTATAAGATTTTTAGCTCGGTTTTCTTAAATAATAATTGTTAGCATAATAATAACGTAAAATTAACAAAAATAGTCTTATCTAGCTATAAATTAATTAAAATTTCTCTAGCGTTTGATGTATACTTCTTGACACTTTTGATTTTGACTATTTTTTTTTTGTATAGGATACTGTCGAGACATCTTGTGAAAAAATGTTGTTTTTGGTATAATAAAATATATCCATTTAATGAAAAATTAAAATTAATTGGGATTCAATGGATGCCTCCTAATTATTCCTTACCAGAAGATTTAAAGACGTGGCTTTCAGTATCATGGATTGATGAACCAATTCAAGGGTATATTGAAAATACATTTATTTTTGTGTTATTAGCGATAAACTAAAGCAATTACTACATTGCATTATTGAATATAATTTTTTTTAGAACAGTTAAATTTTAACCCGTATAATTTTACTTATTTTAATTTTTATAATAAAATTTTGTTTTAGTTTACCAGTTGATGAAAATTCATCTGATTCTATATTCAGCCTTATAAAGCCTCAAGATGAATCAACTGATGAAAAAAATGATTTATCAATCACTGAGAGTCATAAATTTCAAGAAGAGCCGATAAAAGAGATTAAACACGAAGAAATAGGTGGTAAGTATTTTTAAAATTAACTCATTCAAATTTTTATTAATGAACATTTTTATATTTATTTTAGTGCCTATATCGCGCGAATCTTTTTCATCAGCTCCAGAAATAAAAAAATCACCGAAGATTACTAAAAAAATGAGTATTAAGAAAATTAAAACAGAAGAAGATTTGAATTTATTATTAACTCTTGATTCTTATCTCGGAATGGATAAATTACAATGGAATATAATGAAAAACACAATTAAGAAAAAGTTAATCAAACTGAGTAAATGTAAAAAAGAAGAAAAAAAGAAATTTTTACTTGAAAAGACAATTCAATTGATCCACGACAGCGTAATGTGATAAATGATGACATATTTCAATTATTTATGTAAATAATAAAGGTAAATGTATTTTTGTATATAATTTTGTAATTAAAACTTGATACTCAACTTCAAAACCCGGGTTCATATTCGTCGTTGTAAATTATATAATAATTTACTCTCTTAAAGTTCAGAAAAAATTATATTAGACCGATTTATTTGAGTGGTTTTCTTTTCTCTAGCCATTTTTTAATTAATTCAAGACTTACATTAAATATTTTATTTATCTTTTATAATAATATAATCTGTGATTAATTTATAAATTATTAACACTTTTTTGAATATATCTATTATATGATAGACGACTCGAAACAATAAAATAAATGTCTGAATACAATATTCGATGCAATATTATACGGAAGCAGAATTCATATTAGACCGTGACAAAAATATCGGTTATTATATCAGTCAAAGTCTGGAGAATTTAAGAATCATAATCGAACTTGAAATGTTCAGAATTTTCGGGAGGTACTAACCACAGTTTAAATCCCAGATTCGGTGCTCGTTTTCTTAAATTATTGTAGCAACATGCACGAAATTGTCGAGTTCCGCAGGCTGGAGCACATTCTCGTCCACATTGATCACATGTCAGTATTCCACCGCAATTCCAGAGTGCACACACTACATTAAATAAACAATATTTTAAAGAATAATTTATGATACTGAAATCAGCAGACAATCAACAATTTTTTTAATTTTTTCTTTAATTAAATTAAAACTAAGAAAATATTTTTAAAAAATTGCACTTTAATTTTTTTACATCTTCTACAAGTGAAATTTTTCTAAGGATTTTTTAAAAATAATTTTTCTAATAAGAAAAATCATAAAATTGTCAGATGTCTGTTAAATTCATTTTCATAATAATTTATTATTAAAATTCAACTTTGAGTTCTAATTTATTATAGTATTATAATTTATATCACGCGATTTAATTACTATTTATCAAAGGAAAATATTTTAAAACTGTGAATGAATTTCAATTGTGTAATTACAAGTTTTCTTGTTGCGCAGTCGAATGCCGCATAAATTTTATTAACTTTTTCCGCCTCGCTTCTAAGTTATCCCTCTGATTCTACGGTATTAACGTTTAATTATTATTCTTTTCAACTATTTCATCAAAATACGTCATTAATGTATATTGAAATATCGAATATTTTTTTTATATTCTACAATAAATAATTATATTTATTCAAAATTAAATGATTTTATACATGCAAGCACTCCATACATAATTTAGATCTTTTAAAAAAAAAGATATTTTTTTACTAATAAAAAACAATTTTTAAAAATATCTCTCATCACTAGATTCAGGTGTTTGTTAAAAAAGTATTTAAATAAATTATAACTACCAACAATAAAGATGACCATGTAAAGTCGATTCATTTTCAGTCTGGTGAAAGAAATTTTTTACAAAAAAAATTTGCAGGACAGCTTTTCAAAATATCTAAAAACCGAACATTTTTTTAAATTATTTAAACAATTTAAATATTATAAGAAAAAATAACAGTATAAAACAGTGTTTCACTGATCAAATAAATTATTGAAGCTTACCTGACAGGACGACAGGACGACAGCCCAGTTACGAGTGCCGATGCAGAAGAGATTAAACCGCTCTTCTATCAACTTTTGATCAACTTTTCCCCACTTCCCTGAATATATTCACCCCCTTCTAACTTCCGCGGACTTTCCACCTACATGATACAGTTACTTAGTTATTTAGTGCTTACATTATTTTTCATCCCTAAACAACCCGATTTTGCGCATTCACAAGTTCACAGATCATGGATCATGTATCATCCGTGATGTGCATATCATCTTCTTGATCATTTATTTTTTTTTTACTACAATAGATTTTAAAAAATCATAATAATTGACTATCACCGCGACTGATAATTTATCATAAAAAGTCTACACTTAGAACTCGATTTCTTTTAATTTTTAGTTTCATATTACGAGTAATTACACTTTTTACAAAGTAAATATCTTTCATTTTTAGCTAATAAATTATTTTTGCCGACATCTTAAAAAAAATTTAATTAATTTCATGCACTTATGTATAATTACATTAAAAATAATAAAAAAAATTAGAAAAACGGTAGACCCTGAAGGCCATCCGTGCAACTTCCCGCTAATTCCATATCTGGGTGCATAAAACTGCACTAATGATGTTTTTGAGCTCTTCGAGCTCAAAAGTTTGATAGAAGTATCATAGAACAATATTTTTTTAATTTTCAAACCGCACTAACTTTTGAATGAATCAACCGATTTTCACGCGATTGGCAGTATTTGACGCAATTTTTTTAGTTTCGTGAAGAATCTTCAAGTTTGAATTGATAAAACTAGGAAATTTGGAGTAATTCCAAAAAAACACTTTTTTGGTTTTCTTTCGTTCATGATATTTCTTGAACGAATTGACCAATTTTGACCGGCTTGACGGCGATCGATGTAATTTTTTCATGCTAATAGCTGATTAGTTTTTGAAATCGATCAGTGCAACCGTTTAAAAGTTATTCCAAAAAATGTCGGAGTTATGTTAAAAAAAACACTTGTTTCCAAATATTTTATCGAGGATATCTCTCGAACTAATCAACCGATTTCCACGTTTTTGGCGGCGATCGACGCGGTTTTTTAAGCTCTGAAATTATTCTATATCATAAATAACGATCCGAGAAGGAATGACGAAGTTATGTCAAAAAAACACTTTTTTCGGTTTTCTTTCGTTCACGATATCTCTCGAACGAATCAACCAATTTTGACCGGATTAGCGACAATCAGCGTGGTTTTTCAAGCTTAAGGGCGGATTAGTTTTTGAAGTTGATCGATAGAGCCGTCTAAAAGTTTTTCCAAAAAAACCACTTTCAAAAATGATTTTTTTCTTATTTTTTTTTAGATTTTTCAAAATTTCTCAAAATCTATCGGTCCGAATCGGCTCAAATTCTCAGGAAATCTAAGTTTGAGGGAACTCTTTAGAACGCCGTTTGGTACGTTCCGATCGGTTCAGTCGTTCAAAAGTTTTAAGCGACTCACATAGTCACACACACACACACACACATACAGACAGACATAGTGACAACCTCGCGGGGATAGTCAGGGAAGCTTCCTGTGACCTTCAAACGTCGAGATCTGATGAAAACTTGATTTTTGCAAAACGGGGTGAAAATAATAACTTCCCGATTTTCTTAGCGGGAAGTTAAAAATCTGTAAATCGCTTGATTCTCAAGGCCATCCCTTAAATTTTTCGCTTATTTTCGAGCGTAAAGCTTGAAATTATATTTAATTTGAATTTTTTATGATAATAAAATTGAGAGACATCTGATAATCTTTATTTATTTAATTGAAATGCAAAGGCAAATAACCGAATAGCAAAAAATACAAAATAGAAGAGTATAAAATACGTGTAAAAATATAAACAGATCTACAAAGATATTTTGATTATGGCTTATATGGATATTTGGATATTTCCAAGATGGCGGGCGACACGCATCTCGATAATGATGGTGCTAAAAAGTTTAAGTGTCACACCAACGTTAAAGTTCCAAAAATAGCTATCTGTATCATTTGTGAAAGTGTATATCATCCTAATGATTTAATTAGACTTAAAAAAGGGAAATTTATTAGTGACCTGCTGGTAGTCTGCTCCGAACACAACGTTGAAAACATAACCTCAAATGGTGATTATCAAAACATTGAGTTAAACGAGAATGCTCGTAAAATTATAGCTGAAACCAAAATGCATGAACGTGATAGAGTCAAAGAGGAATTAAGACACAACATCTCTTTGAATAAAACTAGAGAGAGTATGTTAATGGATGATACTGTCATCGATGATGATCTGGCTATCTTAAGGGCTGAGAATGATCTAAAACAGTTAAATGAAGAATTGAAAGACAAAAATAACCTTCTAAAAAAACTAATAGATAATAAAGATAAAGAGAATAAGGAACAGCCTGTTAGCTTTGCTGAAATGGTAAAAAGTGAGAAAATTCCTGCAAGAAAAGTAGTACCAAACATCATTATAAAACCTAAAGATAAAAGCAATAGAGACACTGATAAAAACGTTAAGAAACAGCTGCTTGGAGAAATCACGGTGCCTGTTCAAAAGATTTATACAAACAAGTCTGGTGATGTTACCATTAGGTGTAAGAACAAGGAGGATGTTGAAAGAACGAGTGCGGTTTTAAGTGATAAAATGAAAAAAGACTATAATGTGGAAGTGCAATCGTTTAATCTACCGAAACTTAAAATTCTAGATGTGCAAAATGAAATGAGTTTAAGCGACCTGGAAGAAGACTTGAAAAATAGAAATCCTGCTATGATGGATGGTGTTTTTTCTCTAGTAGGTGAATATAATAATAAGATTAATCAACGCACAGTGATCATTGAAGTATCTCCTGACTTGTGTTTCAAATGTGGTCGTGCTAATCACAGTGGCAAAAACTGCATAAATGAAACCAAGTGTCTAAGATGTACTGGAGATCATATTACAACTACTTGTCATTCGACTAGCATAAAGTGTATAAATTGTGAATTTTATAACGCAAAATATGGTCAAAATAGATGCACGAGTCATTACCCAAATGACACAACTAAGTGTGAGTACTTGAAATACAAGCTACAAAGAATTCTAAATAAGATAAAAGCCCCAATATATGATCATGTACCAGTATATGATCACTCCATGTATTTGTATACCTATATTTGCGAATATAGATATACAAATACATGGAGTGATCATATACTGGTACATGATCATATACTGGAGCTTTTACCTTACAACGAATTATCCCACATTACCCAAAATACCCAAATACTTAGGAAAAATTTTTGGCCAAGTGAAAGAATCTACTATAGAAACAATTAAGCAATAAACACATTATTTTTATCCATTGAGTCAACAATGCAATAATATAGACAAAACAGACAAACAATTTTACGAGGAAAACTTTAAATACGAAGATTCTTTTGAAAATTTGGATGAACTTAATAAACAGTTTAATAAAAATGACTTTGTAATAATCAACATCAATGTAAGGAGTTTAAATGCGAATTTTGATAAGCTGGAATGTTTTATAAAAAGCCTATCTGTATCGCCTGACATTATCGTGTACACTGAAACTTGGAACCTAGTCTGTCCGGAATACTATAGTTTGAGTGATTATTTTGTGTATTATAATAACAGTAAGATAAATAAAGCGGACGGTGTGATTATGTACGTTAAAAGGTCTTATGTGGACCACTCGGTATATGTCGAATCGTTTGATGGTAATATAATTTCTTGTCTGCTGAAATTAAAATTAAATGTGAAGTTTCTATCAAAGTGACAGGTATTTATAGATCGCATGATACTTGAAAAGAAGTGTTCATAGAAGCGATTAGAGACTGTGTAAACAAAAATCGTAAATGGAAAAATCATATTATTACAGGTGATTTTAATATAAACTTTCTAATGTCAGACTGTTTCTCTAATGAGCTCCTGAGTGTTTTCCTAGATCTAGATTATATTTCCTACTTTAATTCAATCACTAGGCCTAGTCTAACTGATGTCAATGGTAGTTGCATTGACAACATGTTTGTTAAAGTTGAAATTAATGACATTAGATCGTACTTATATACTAATACATTTACAGACCATTTCTCACTATTCTTAAAAATAAACATTAACAAAAAAGTACGTCAATCAGTCAATAAGTCAGTTTTAAACTTTAAAAATCTAAAAAAAAATAGTGAAAAAATAAATTGGGGTTAGATAGCTTCTTTGGAAAATCCTGAACAAGCAGTTAACAGACTCATTAGTAGTATCCAATCTATTGTAAATAAATCATATATAAAATTAATACACAATAAAAATAAGAATAAAAGTCTTCCTAGGAAAGACTGGATTACAAAAGGAATTATAAATTCTTGTAAAACGAAAGAATTGTTATATCTAACTTGGGCTAAGGATAAAAATAATATATCTCTTAAAAATAAGTATTTTAGATATTGCAAAATTTTAAATAGAGTCATAAAAATAGCTAAACAAAATTTTATAAAAAAACAAGTAACTAAATATAAAGATACTAAACGGTTATGGTCTTTTGTTAAAAGTAAAATAGGAAGTAATAAGAGGAAAAATAATACTATTGAATCATTGTTATGTGCTAATACAGTCGTATCAAAAAATCAACAGATCGCTGATGAATTGGTTAATTTTTTTCAGTAATGTCGGTAACGATTTAGCTTCAAAAATAGTTAATATTAGACCTCTATATAAAAAATCCTATGAATATAATCAACATAGTATATATTCTTACTACCAACTACAAAATTTGAAGTCGAAAAAATAATAAGTGAACTGAAAGAAAAATCTGGGGGAGTGGATGGAATTAGTAGTAAAGTGTTAAAATGTATAGCAATGAATATAAGTGAGCTTCTTGTAACTATCCTTAATATTTGTATGAATCGAGGTATCTGGCCTACTGCTCTAAAAGCTGCTGAAATAGTTCCTATCTTCAAATCGGAAAACAAGCAATTGGCATCAAATTATAGGCCGATATCACTTTTATCGAATTTAGCTAAAGTTTTTGAAAAAATTCTGTGTAAAAGGTTAATAACTTTCTTGAACAAAAATAATATTATTGCTGATAAACAATTCGGGTTTGTAAGGTATAAAGGTACCAACGATGCTATTAGTTTTGTTACTGAATATATATATGAGAAAGTAGATGAAAACCATCCAACAATAGTTGCTTTCCTTGATTTAGCAAAAGCTTTCGATACTGTTAACCATAATATATTATTAGATAAACTAGAAGCATATGGAATTAGAGGTGTAGTCTTAAAACTAATGAAAAATTACTTAAGTAACAGAGATCAATGTGTAAAAATAAATAATTGTATAAGCAAAAATATGACAATAACTGTTGGTGTACCTCAGGGTACAATATTAGGGCTTTTGCTATTTACACTTTACATAAACGATATCTTTAATCTCCTTCCTGACAAAGCAGTTGTCTCATATGCTGACGACGCAACAATTCTATGCTCAGGAAATAGCTGGTCACAAGTATAATCAAAGATTTCTCAGTGGCTTGAATTAGTAAATATGGCTATGTGTAAATCAACTATCTCTGAATATTGATAAATCCACTTTTATTACTTTTGGATGCTATTCCAATAGTGTCCCGGATCAACTAGAGCTTTCCATTAACAATAAAAAATTAAAAAGAGTCTAATACTGTAAATATTTAGGAATAATACTAGATGGATGTATGAGGTGGGAGTATCATATCAGAGAGTTGATAAACAAAATAAAATATTTTATTTTTATTTTTTATAAGCTTAATTTAGTAATGAATAAAAAAAAATCTGAGAATAAAATATCATGCTTTGATTGAAAGTAATATTAACTATGCTATAACTTCATGGGGCGGAGCTTACAGTAATACTTTAAATGCCGTAGCTTCAATACAGAATAAGTTACTTAAAAAAATTAATAATGAGAATGTACTAGATTTTAAAAAAAGTATCATAGTTAACTCTATACTGCTTCATTATAATGATTGTAAGACTAGTTTTGAAAAAACTGAGGTTAATACTAGAAACAGACTGATCCCTCTGCCTAAACGAAATAAAACTATATCAAGTAAAAGCTCTAATTATATTACTATCAAGTATTACAACAAACTACCATATGAACTTAAAAAACTAGATTGCAGCAAAAAGTCAATTAAAAGTAAACTAACAAAATGGATAATACAAATTAATACATAATATAAAACAGTTTATGATCGTCGAATAAGTATCACTATGTTATTCAACTATACGTTTTTCTTGGATTTATGTATACTGTTCCAGTCCTATGTATAGATGTAAAACATCTCTATAGGACAGATATTAATGCGTACTCACTTTTTTTTTGTACTATGTATTTTATGTATCTGTTTTTACTGGTAATAAATATTATTATTATTATTATTATTATTATTATTATTATGTTATTAAATGCTCAGGGGGGTTGTCCCCGGAGTCCGATTCTCCGAGGGCCCAGCCTGAGCTCCATCCATTACTGCTGTACCACTCCGCACAACAAGGCGGTTAGTGATCACAGCAGGCCAAAGTCATTTTCCTAAGTAGACGGAGGGAACCTAGTATGACAGCCTTCTGCATCCTGACCGCCAAGAATTCAGCTTTTGATGAGCAAGCTGGAACTCTGGCAAGTGAGGATACAAAAGACTGTTTCATCCCTCCGAGGACGCCAACTATCAGGACGACGAGCTTGACACGGTAACCTGGGTAAAGTTTGCCAATTTCAAACACGAGATCCTGATATATCTGTCTTTTGTGCTCTTCTTTGGCTGAGATGTTGTATTCAGCCGGGGCCGAGAACTCAATGACATAAATGTCACGAGTAGCCTTGTCGAAGAGCACAATATCAGGTTTGTTGTGATCTATCCGCCGAGTTGTTGCAAACGGCATGTTCCAATAAATTTTGCAACTGTCATTCTCAACAACCTGGGGAATATCTCCTGGCAGATAAGGCAGCACCGGTGTCACGTCAATACCGTAGTAATGACGAAGATAGTAGTACAGTACTCTCAGGGCAGCGTTGTGACGCTGGATATATGCACCTCTCGCCAGCACAGGACATGCTGACAAAAGGTGCATGAGCGTCTCCGGGTGTTGTTTACACATCCTACATGACGTGTCCAGAAGCTGCACCTGGAGCACCTTGCTACGGTATTCTAGAGTGTTAATGACACCATCTTGGCAAGCAAATATGAACCCTTCAGTCTCGGACATCAGGCCAGCTGACTTTAAGAAGGAAAACGTCAGCTGGGTGGACAAGCCATGATCACGCACGTGTTTGAAGAACACGCTGTGCATGGACTTGTCCATCAGTTCGCCTAGGAGTAGTTTTTCCTCGGCGTTCCTGATGACGCTCTTGAATTCCTCCTTTCGGAGTTCCATAAGAGCGTTTATCTGTCCAAGACCAAGGGTTCTTGCTGCATATATAGCTGCCTTATACAAGAACGACCCCTTATGCACATTCTCATGTTTATGAACAATTTGCATAAGAAAGTCATCCTCGTCTGCAGTGAAATTGACAACTTCGTGTGTTAAACCCAGGACTAAACGATCATGCAGCCGCTCCAAACTCTGCAGACCTCTCCCACCGATGGACCGGGAGAGGTATAATCTGGCGACTGATGAATTGGGGTGCATGCTCCGGTTCATGTTGATAGTCTTACGGGTTCTGATGTCGAGATCTCGCAGATCCTTTCGGGCCCATTTTAAGACACCGAAAGAGTATAGTAAGACTGGGACAGCGAGCGTGTTAGTAGCGGAGACTTTATTTTTGCCGGAAAGTTCGGAGGACCAAATTTTCCGGAGTCTCCTAACATACTCGCTACGGAGAGTTGCTTGGACTTCGGAGACCGCATGCATGCGGTGCTCTTCCATTCCTAGATATCTATACAACTCTCCGGCGTCTAATTGTCTCAAAACGCTCCCATCTACCAACTCGACATCATCACCCGTAACAGAGCACTTACCCCTCGCCAGATGTACGACCGCACACTTGTCCAACCCAAAAGACATTCCGGCATCCCGAGTGTACTCTGCTACGATGTTAAGGGCCGCCTGTAGATGATCTTCATCAGCACTATACAGCTTCAGGTCATCCATATAAAGCAAATGGGTAATCGAGTATTTTCGATCACCCGGAGGCCCCACAGAGTACCCACGAGTTTTACGGAGAGCAACAGATATAGGCAGCAGTGAGATGCAAAACAGCAGAGGGCTCAAGGAATCACCTTGGAAGACCCCTCGTTTGTACTCTACAACTCCGGTTATGTGCAATGCGTTTCCACTTCCAATGTGAAAACGCGTTCGCCAGAGCTGCATTGTACGCCGAATGCATTCCACTATTTCAGGATTGACCCCAGGCATTTGAGGAGATATAAAATCAACTCATGAGAAGTTGAGTCAAATGCCTTGCGATAGTCGATCCAGGCCATTGACAGGTTGCGTTGATAGTAGATCGCATCTTGTGTGACACATCGATCAACTATCAAGTTCTCTTTGCAACCTGACAGGCCTCTTTTGCTGCCACGCTGTTCATATATCTGTTGCCATACAGGTTCTATCTCCTGCAAAATACGGTTGTTTAAAATTTTTGTAAAAATTTTATAAACCGCATTCAAGCAGGTGATAGGCCTGTAATTTTTTTGGTCAGACAAGTCACCTTTTTTTGGTATCAGTACGGTTCGCCCTTCCACGAGCCAGTCTGGAATCGGTTCGTCAGCTCTAATGTACGATGTAAATATACGGGCCAGATGGAGGTGGGTAGAAGTAAACTTCTTCCACCAAAAGACATTTATGCCATCTGGTCCCGGGGCAGCCCAATTTTTTCTGCCATTTAGAGCTGAACGAACTTCATTCACACTGACTGCAGGGGTTTTTTCATCAGCATTCTGTCTACGGTGTTCCCGACAGAATGCTTTAAAGTCGTGCAGAGCTGGAGTATTGGCGTTCACGTTTGGTTGATCTCCATACAACTCAGTCCAAAAAGCTTCCACCCGCTCAGGTGTTGGATAATTCCCGGTAACATCGGTCTTTGGTGTCAGAAACCGTGAAGGGCTGGATCGAAACAACGAGTTGTCGACCAACCGCTTTAGCCTTTTCTCTAGTGACTTTTTGGCAGTCACTAAAGCCCGCAATTTATTGAGAGACTCTTCCTTGATGACAAGAAGAGTACTCTTATTCAGTGTGTGATGACGCCACCGAAGTTCAGCAGCAATGCGCCGAATTCGGGGCGTGTATGCTCTTTGAGTTGTTTCAAACTCAATCACACACTGAATGCGGGAGACCTGTTTCCGGGATCTGTCAATTTTGAGTCCGTTGTGAGATGCGCTGTCTCAACCTTGCCTCGATCGAGAGACAATGTCTCTCTCTCGGAAAAGCCGAAACTGCTGCACCATACACAACCTGGCTCACAGTGAGCAGGGTGGAATCCTCCAGGATGTTTGCACGGAGATCTTCATTTACCGCTTCTAGCTGTTGTTGGGAGTAAGTTATCTTTTTAGATATACTTACTTGCCGTCCTATAAAGGGATTGTTGTCATCCAAGGAGGAACGGCGTCGTTTTGGTGTAATTGCGCCGGAAAGGAAAGTCTATTAGACTGCCTTCTATCCGGCACAAGCGATCTTCTATTACGCCGAAGATAAGCGGCATAATTACGCAGGTGTTTAGGCGTAAAATGCTCTAGCTCCGGATGCATATCACTCCAAAGAGTGTGCATCCGGGCCATATAACCGCTCACCCCCGGCTCGCTACGTTGGTAGCACACCAAGAGGTCGACTCGTAGTTCCTCCGTCCACTTAAAGAAAGTCCTTAAAGCGCCAGGGTCGTCATCGTTCATCGGGTCCGGCGTGCTCCTCCCACCTGATGAATGGTCCTCATCCGAAAAGGACCGGTTGTGGGGAGCACTTCTGAGATTACGTCTTGTTGTAACTCAGTATTTCAATGCAGTGGGTAGTTGGCCCACTGCATCGGCTACGTCGTTCGCCTACAGACCTGGTGTTATGGTCTGCGTTTCCCGCGATGCGCCGCTTTGAGGCCACGTAGCAAGCACCGCTTATTATTATTATTATTATTATTATTATTATTATTATTATTATTATTATTATTATTATTATTATTATTATTATTATTATTATTATTATTATTATTATTATTATTATTATTATTATTATTATTATTATTATTATTATTATTATTATTATTATTATTATTATTATTATTATTATTATTATTATTATTATTATTATTATTATTATTATTATTATTATTATTATTATTATTATTATTATTATTATTATTATTATTATTATTATTATTATTATTATTATTATTATTATTATTATTATTATTATTATTATTATTATTATTATTATTATTATTATTATTATTATTATTATTATTATTATTATTATTATTATTATTATTATTATTATTATTATTATTATTATTATTATTATTATTATTATTATTATTATTATTATTATTATTATTATTATTATTATTATTATTATTATTATTATTATTATTATTATTATTATTATTATTATTATTATTATTATTATTATTATTATTATTATTATTATTATTATTATTATTATTATTATTATTATTATTATTATTATTATTATTATTATTATTATTATTATTATTATTATTATTATTATTATTATTATTATTATTATTATTATTATTATTATTATTATTATTATTATTATTATTATTATTATTATTATTATTATTATTATTATTATTATTATTATTATTATTATTATTATTATTATTATTATTATTATTATTATTATTATTATTATTATTATTATTATTATTATTATTATTATTATTATTATTATTATTATTATTATTATTATTATTATTATTATTATTATTATTATTATTATTATTATTATTATTATTATTATTATTATTATTATTATTATTATTATTATTATTATTATTATTATTATTATTATTATTATTATTATTATTATTATTATTATTATTATTATTATTATTATTATTATTATTATTATTATTGAGAGCGGACGTGTTTTGGAGTCTCTATTTTGAAACTCTGAAATCGAATATAAGTAGTGAATTTGAAATAGTCGAGTTGTGTTGTGAGTGATAGGTAAATTTTTCTATTTCGAATAAGATATTTATCTTGTGTTATGGACTATTTGTCGATTGTTTATAGTGAACAGAAATATTAATTTAATTCTCAAAAGGTTAGAATTGTAAACATTAAAGGTAGTTTCCAATTGTGCTTTGTTGTCATACTTCTAAACTCAATTCCACCATTCCTGTGTTCTTAGTCAACTACAAGGTATGTTCAAAATGAGTAAGAACTATACCTGTGCGCGCTGCAAGGGAAAAATTGTAAGAGCGGTGGAAAGTTGTCGAGGATGTTTAAAAGATTTCCACCCAAGCTGCACAAAGGCACACAAAATATATGATAGTCAGGGTCATATAGTCCCGTGTAACGGTGAGCGGGAACTTTTCAATTTAGATACTAAAGGACAAAAGAGCTTTAGGAGAAGAAGCACATACGAATATGAAACGGAAACTATTGACAATGCAATGGAACCAAGTGTAAATACAGAACAGATTTATAACGCTAATAATGAAAACAATAATATTGACAGTGATAGCAATAATAATCAAAAAAACAGTGTAAACAATCGTAAAATCAGTGTAGACAATAATGACAATAATAATGATAAAATAACTACTCAAATTGATTTGACAGCAAATAATTCGACCGAAAGTATTGACCAACTGAATACTAATAATTTAAAAATTATGAAAGATGAGATACAAAAAATAATCCATAGTGAAATGTCTATCCTTAGAAATATTTTCAAGGGATTAATTCGTGAGGAAATAAATAAAATATCAGAGGGTTTGATAAATGAGATGATAGAGATTAAAAACTCTCTAAAAGAAGTTAAAGAAATTTGTCATCTCTATATTAACAATAATAAGAATCAGTCAGCAGATATCTCTAACCAAAACAACAATATAACTTCTATCAGAAAAAATGTTGAACGCATATTGATAACACCTATTAATAATCAAGAGAGCAATGTTACACTCCAACAAATTACAGATAATATTAATGTTACTGAGTTAGGTGTTGGAGTAAATAGTGTAAGAAAAAATCAGGGAGGCAAAGTGACATTAGAAGTTGAAAATGAAGCGGACAAAATTTCTCTTTCGAACGAAATTCAAAGTAAATTTGGAAATTCTTATGAAATAAGAACTTTGCATAAAAAGTCACCAAAATTAAAAATTGTTAAGGTGGAAGAATCTATACTCTCGATCGATAAGGATAAATTTATTAAAGATCTTATTCAACAAAATAATTTTAGTGATATAATGAAGGTAGAACAAGACATTAAACTGATTAAAAGATATAATACGAGAAGAGGCTATGGATCAATCTTACTTGAAGTATCCCCAATTTTACATAAACACATAATGAGTAAGAACAATATCAAAATAGGATGGAAAAATTATAAAATCTACGACTTTGTTAATGTCACTAGATGTTTCAAGTGTTGGGGTTTTAACCATCTTGCAAGTAAGTGTTATAAAAATACGATATGTAGGAAGTGCTCAGATAATCACGATGAGAAAGAATGCAAGAATACCTTTGAAAAGTGTATAAACTGCACACAACATCTAAATAAATTTAAAAACTGTGATTGGGATGTATCCCACTGTGCAACTGATTTAAAGTGTAATTATTTCCAAAAAGTAGTTGACAGTAATAAAGAAAATATAAAACAATTATAACTATCTACAAAAAACGCATCGACTAATTTATTATTGAATTGTGCAGATTTATCAATAGTTATGTTAAATATATGTGGACTGATATATCACAAGGATGAGCTAAATAGTTGGATAAATATTACAAAACCAGACGTAATCTGTTTAACTGAAACACATGTCTCAGAAGATGTTCTTGATTGTGAATTAAATATAGATAATTACAACTTTAGTCGAACAAACACCTTAAACAAACGAGCTGGTGGAGTAATTACATATATTAAGAAGAGTATCAGCTTCATAACATTAGTGGCTAGTGATGAGTTAATTCAAGGAACCTGGATCAATGTAGTGAA